>NW_024884586.1:49549507-49568315 GCF_019232065.1 Centrocercus urophasianus
GAACTGTAGCTGAAGAACAGTTTGTTACAAGCCAGCAAAATATCTGGTGGTTGGAGTTGTGAATTGGTGTGGAGTTCAGTTCTGCATGGGAGGTCCTAAATGCATTGTGAAACACAGAGCTGAAAACCAGACAGGCTGAAGCAGGGAATGCAGTACAGCTACAGGTCTTGAAGTCAGCCTTCTGCTTGGGTAACCACCTTGGGTAGGGAGGTGGGGGGGAAAACAACTTTAATTTTACTTTTCCATACGGTACAGGAATACAAAATGATGTAATAAATGTATTTCCAAGCTGTGAAATCTAGGGGAGGATGGACAGGGTGCAGTGAAAAGTACGCCAGAGGAGATCTGCAGTGTTTGGTGTTTCTGACTCGAGCTTCTCCTACAGTAAGCAAGAACAGAGTTATGTGGTTGGTCACAGCTCAGCTGCCTGCTGTTTGTTAATGAATGGTGCCTCGCTTTGATTTGCCACTGAGTGTTTCTGAGTGCAGACGGGGTGCTGGAAGCTGTTAAACTTCTTTATCCTTCATAAATAAATCCTGTGTTGCAGGGAGGATTACATCTGAATTCTGCCCTTTCTCTCCATTCAGGTTTCTGTGAGTAGCAGAGAACCTGACGTAGCTTCTGCTGCAGGTGTGTTTCCTAGCTTGACAGTGCAGAGTAACAGTGTTCCTGCTTTACATTTATTCATCCTTATCTGTTTTCTGCAGCTGTCAATATTGCATTTCAGAGCCATCAGTAGAGTTGATTTGCTGAATATCTGCTTTCAGCCTTCTTTCTGGATGTGTTCTCCCTTTCACAGAATCATAGAATGGCCTGGGTTGGGTTGAAAAGGGCCATAATGATCATCTACTTTCAACCCCTGCTATGTGCATTAATCCTGGTTGGGCTCCTAAAGGTCCAAGCTCTCACCTTGACAAAAGATGTTCAAATTAATGCATTTATCTCATTTTATGGTGGAGACCATCAAATTTTTATTGGAGGAGCATGGATACCCCTGGGGGTTTCAGGTAAAATCCATCTGGGGAGCAGATCTAAAGATGCTAGCAGTTTACTCTTGAGTTTGTGTATATTAGTAGCCAATTGCAAGAAACCAGAAGTTTTATTTCTTCATTTCACTCAGTGCTTCTGCATGACCCCACAAGAATGGATTTTCTTTCCCTGTGCCAGGGTCAGATTTATTGGCTTGTTCATTCTGGAAGCAGATGACAACAAAACAGAAATGTGTTCTTTTGATTAATCAAAGTAATCTGAGCTGTTAATTGCTGGCTGGCAGCCTTCAGCATCCTTGTAGTCGTTCAGGCAATTGTCTATCAAACACTCGAAGGCAGAATTTGGGGAGATCTGTCCCTCCTTCAGTAAGTGCTTGATGTTATGCTTGGAAGTGCTGTTCACTGGACTATGAATGCTGCACAGCATAAATGTGTGCATAGGGCATCCTGGCCTAGTATTAAATGTGGAGGTTGGTGGACCTGCATGCGACAGGGAGGTTGGAGCTTTGTGATCCTTCAGGTCCTTTCCAACCCAAGCCATTCTATGATACACAGTAAATGGGTGAATATGTGGAAATCAAAACTGCAGACCAACTTGTAACTGAAGTCTTCAGTTACAATTTTGTGAGTTCCAGAAACAGCACACGTTGGAGATGCCTCAAAACAAAACACGGGACAGCAGATTCTGCTCCTTTACGGTCCTGCAGGAAACATCAGACAAAGCTGAACAGGCTCCCTACATCTGTAGGGGAAGTTAACTTGTCTTTGTTGTAAGCACTTCAAGCTGAGGCGTGTTTGCTAAATAGTTGCTGGTAATGATGGTTGTCATATAAATAAAAGCTGGAAGACCTCTCCAGTTGGTGTGCAGCTTTCAATCAAGTTAGGAGGTTCAGCTGTCCTTCTGGTGTGTTGAACCCTGTTAAAATCATAGAGTCAGAAGATGGTTTGGGTTGCTGGAGATGCAAAAGCTGCTCCAGTCCCACCCCTGCCATGGGCTGGGTGTCCCCCATTAGCTCAGTTGGGCCTTGTTGAACCTCATTAGATTCATCTGGGCACTCTTTTCAAGCCTGTCTCAGTCCCTCTGGATGGTGTCCTTTTCTTCTTTTGTATCATCTGCACCACTCAGCTTGGTGTCATCAATCAACTTGCTGAGGGTGTCTTCAGTCCCATCATCTGTGTCATTGGTAAAGGTGTTGTGTGTGGGGTGCACCACTCACGATCAGCCTCTATCTGAACGTAGATCATTGCAATGATCCAAGCAACTCTTTACTCACCATATAGCCCACCCTTCCAATCTGTATCTCTCCAACTTAGAGACAAGGTAATGATGTGGGACTGTATCAAACGCCTTGCAGAAGACATCAGTTGTCTTTCCTTTGTCCGTTGGTGCCATCACTCCATCCTTGAGCACCACTAGATGGGTCAGGTGAGGTCTAATACCAGTATATTAACACCTGCTGAGCTGTGTGTGTCTGCATAGAAATAGGCAGTGCCTTAAACAAACAAGGCTGACCGAAAGCACTGCTGAGAGCTGAGGAGTTGCTTCAGTGATTTGTTGCTGGAGGCAAAGCACTGCTGGTTCTCTTACTTTTCACTGGTATAACAGCCTTATGTATGAACTTAAATATCAGCAGTGTGGCTGTGGTTTGTTTCTTGAACTGAAGGCTGGGGAGGAGGGATTGTCCAGGGTAAGATGTTGGGGTGCTTCTCAGCCCTGGTGCTGAAGGCAGTGAGAATCCTGTGCTCTAGCACTGGGCCTTCTCAGGATGACCTCCCTGACCATCAGTAGTTAAGCAACACCAAATTTCATACACTTAGATTTTTCCCCCAGAGTTTATTAACTATCTTAATCTCTTGGATCTTAGGCTATTAAGGTCTTCTGATCTCTTCACGTTGCTTTTTCAAAGCGTTGTTACGTTGTCTGTCATCTCCGTTTGTTTCATTTTCAGAAAGAAGTGTGGATGGGAACTTCCAGCACCTTCTGTGAAATGAGGTGTTCAAATCCAGATACATATTAATGAGCGTCTACACGGCCCTGATTTCCCTCTTTTTAAGAAATATATTGGCAAAAAACAACTTCCAGACCTCAGCTTGCCTTCATCTGAGAGTCTGCCATGACTCATATGAATAGACTTCAGTCTCTCTCTGCAATGTGGAGTGTCTTTGTAAGAGGGTGAATGAATCCATAAAGTTGATGGCTAGAATTAGCGGAGCAGCCCTGGTGCTTTTCCTCCTTATTTAATTCTTCAGTGTGAGTTGTAAAAGAGCTGGACCAGATGTATCATTTCTGGCAGCTGGAGAATTAAGTTTTGCTTCTGAAAAGAATGTTCCTTTCTGAAGCAGAATGACTGTTTCCAGTCCTCTGGTGTGACAGTGATGGAGTCGGAAATGTTAGTCATAAACTTGTAAATCCTTTTTTCTGATGCTTTGCTTCCTTCCTGTTGGGAAGGTATACGGTGGCAAGGAAGCCACGTGATGCTAATGCCTATTTAATTATTCTCTGCAGGTTTGGAACTCTTATTGCCAGCTAAAATAGCCTCATTACAGCTTAGGTTGAGTCTCTTCGTAGAGCTGTTCAAGACTTCTGAAAGCAGATGGTGATTCTGTTGGGAATTGGCATACCCAGTCCACCCTCTGCCTTAGCAACCTGAAGTCATTAACTTTCTGCAGGAGTACAAACTCTCTTTATATGAATGAGTTTTCTAGCCTAATTTTCCTCTTTTTATGCATAATAAATTCCTGGTACCTTTCAGGGCTGAAAAGCTGCAATAATTCTCTTGTGTTTCTTGGCTGGAATGTTTTTTCTAGCTTCAATTCTTGTGTAGTATGGATGCATGAATACGAACAGTCAGTTTTGACTCTCAATCTCACCACTTAGCAACAACTGAAAGATTTTATAGCAATTTTCTTCTTGGCTT
Organism: Centrocercus urophasianus; assembly: GCF_019232065.1. Classification (NCBI taxonomy): domain Eukaryota; kingdom Metazoa; phylum Chordata; class Aves; order Galliformes; family Phasianidae; genus Centrocercus; species Centrocercus urophasianus. Next base: position 49,553,415 of record NW_024884586.1, read on the forward strand.
GCCTACCATGCCTTCATCTATTAGCTCAGGTCTTCTGCTCTGTCAATTCCATCTCTTAGATTGAGAGGAAGTGCCCAATAAAGCCAGCCGAATGTATCTGCTGTTGTGCCTCAGCTGGTTCCATCTCAATAAACAGTTTGTCTGTGGTCTCTGGGCTCTTTGGAGCATCCTCCACACCTACCATGTGAGTGAGAGCAGTCTGGAGCCTTGCAGAACTTTGTGCTTATGGCTACCAGGATGGCTGAGCTCAAGGAGCTGGGTTGCTAAATCTGAGACCGCCTCCATCCCTCTTACAGTGAGCAATCCTCAGCTTGGCTTCCTCCTTGGAGTGAAGCAACCCAGCTCCTAATGAGAGCATCCTACAACCATCTCAGGCTCTTATCTGAAAGATCTAGCCAAGGCCAGGCATCTGAAATGCTGCAGTGCTGCTCTACAGAGGGCTGTCATCCTCCATTCCCCTCACCTACGGAGCCAGCTGCTGGGTGGGCTCCATCCTCTTTGGTTGCCAGAGGTGCATTTGCTTTCCTGTGTCACATTAAAGCTATGCAAATAGTTTCTATAGCAACAGGTCTTTTTGCTGAGCTCTGACGCAAAGTCCTGAAAGGTCTTTCTCATTCTGTCTTTATCCGGTTATGATTTTTCTTTTTTTTAAATCAACTCTTGAGGAAGATAAAGGGGGAAATTAATTCTGATCTGTTTCAGGAGTTGCAGCAGGAATGACTGCTTAGTCTTTAACAGCCCAATGAAGTTTCTGTATCAGAACATGGGATCTGGGCTGGCGGATGTACCGACTGGAATAACTGTCCATAACTCTGTGCTTGCTCTTGTTCACTTCCTGACAGCCGTGTATTTTTATCCAAACCTTTGCATTCCCTTAACGTGATGCACCTGGGCTTAAGCAACAAGTTCACTCAGCCTTTCTTGGGTGGCAGAGGATGAAAGTAGTGATGCTTGCAGGCTCCTTTGGTGCGTTGACAGCGTTTGGTAGCAGCTCTCAAGCACAGCTGTGACTAATAAAAGCAGGGTGAATTGAGGGAAGTATCATCCCAAGGGGCCAAGAGATGGATGTGCCAGCCTCCTTGTAAGCAGAGGATGTGCAAATCTTGTCCTTTTCTTGATATGGAGGATTACACGGATGGCACTTGGAGGGAGTTTTTCCTTGTTGAATTAAGGCGCAGCAGGATACAGTCCAGCATCTTGGCTCAGCTACCTTTACCTGACTCATCTGATGCCACTCAGGGCTTGGATTCGGAAGTATAAGTGTGTATGGGAGGTGCTGAGACAGACACAGACTTTGAACGGTGCTCATTTTTCAGGAGAGGCAGCTTGTAAAGTGAGCAGGAAGGACTCAAGCAGGACTGGAGCTCTGCTCTTACAGCACAGTCAGGTGCTGGCCTTCTGTCTCACCTCTTGTTTTGCCTCTGTCTGCCTGGTATCGCCTGGCAGTGGTGAAGGGGTAGCAGAGGGGTTAACATGAAGCTTCTTTCTTCCTCTGTGGGTTCTGGCCCTCCTCCTCAAGGTGCTGGTTGTTCTAATTGACACAGCTTGCTGTGGGCACAACTGGAGAAGTTTTGCAGCTGAGCAGCTCTCAGCTGTTGCCTGGCTGCAGCTTGCTAGTAATATTCAGAAGATCTTGTGCAAAATTGACAAGATCTGTATAAATGAGAAGTTTGAAATACTCTGCAGCTCTGTGGTTATGTTCTTGGCACAAAGATCTACGTGCTTATTTGCTTCTAAACTTCCTTCGCTGCCCAAGCTGCCATAACCTGACAGAGGATATGCAAAAAGGAGGGATGACCTTTGTGTACCTATTTAATTGCTTTGGCCATGGGGAGGGATGTATTTCTTTTCTTGAGGTTGCCTGTGTGACACTTGATGGGTCTGTTGGCCTTCTTTTTCCCTGCCCTGCACTATGGTAACAGCTGCCTCCATAACACAACACAATTCCTCCTTCTTCAACTCTTTATAAGGGTAGATAATGGCAGGTCAAGGGGAGATGGTTTGAAGCTGAAGGAGGGCAGATTGAGGTTGGATTTCAGGGAGAAGTTGTGTGCTATGAGAGTGGTGAGGTGCTGGAACAGCTGCCCAGAGAGGCTGTGATGCCCCGTCCATCCCTGGAGGTGTTCAAGGCCAGGTTGGATGGGGCCCTGGGCAGCCTGGGCTGCTGTGAAATGTGGAGGTTGGTGGCCCTGCGTTGGTGGGGGGTTGGAGCTTCGTGATCCTTGAGGTCTCTCTCAACCCAAGCCATTCTGTGATTCTGGTAACTGATCTTGGCCCCTTGGATGAAGTCTCTAAGGATCCGCTTAAATATATTTCATCAATGAGTTTGTATATGCATACGTTTATATGTGTTTGTATATTAATATGAGACTTTTCCGTGTCAAATTACCTTCTGCTGTGTGACACAATGCTGTCACACATTACGGTGGCTCTTAATGAGGATGTGAACATTTCTGATTGTCCTGAACATTCTGCTCCACAACTGTGCTGACGTAAATCCATATCTAACATCAGGCCCCGATGTGCTGCTAGCAGTGCTGGTGTGAGCCAAGCTGGTGGTCTAATAACAGCATCAGTTGCTCTGGAGATGCTTCTGGGATCTGTTTGGCTTTTGTTTTATCAGTGCTGGGCATAGCAGCAGGTTTTGTGAAACCACTGTTTGCCTTTCTGCTGTGGAAATGGCACATCTGTGGAGCGCGGGGTGAGTGCTGAGAACCTGCATTACTGCTCTGGCTTCTCTTTGTTGTCCTCCAAGCCTGCTCTCTTCCAAATTCTGTCTCCTTCTGGCTGCATTCATAATACAACAGCGTGATGCTTCCCATGTAATCAAAAACCTTCCCAACAGCGTCTGGTGTAAACTGGGCTGTAAAATTTGATGCACGAAATCATGTGCCTTTATGGGATTTTTTCCTGGCCTCTTTCATGCCCTCTGTCCCTGCTCAGAAACCTTCTGGGCTTCAGCCCTGCCGTTCTGCAGGTCGCCAGCCCTTCTTGGGAAGGACGTGCATAGCAGGCAGAACATCTTGCACACAGTTTCCAGGGTTACCTGTGTAGTGCTGATAGCAAGCAGGAAATTAAAATGCTCCGTGATGATGATACGTATCGACAACAGATGGTGGCCATTAGGTGTGCGTGCATGTCAGGGGAAGGCACAAAGGCACAAAGCCAAACAGAGTGGCTCCTTGTTCCCTTACTGCCATGGTGGGTCTTACTCTGCTTGTTGGAAATGACTCCAAGTGTGTGTGGCTTCAAGCTAACTTCTTTGCAGAGCTCCTTGTGCTGATTGTCAGCCCTTCTGTCCCTTCCCTCACTCTGTTTTTCCCTCTGTTTTCTCTTGTCTCCTAAAAGGCTCCCTTACCTTGGGCTGTTCTACTTTGAAACTCTCCAAACACGGTCTTGCTCACTGTGGCCTTTCTTTGTGGAGACCACAGTGATCTGCTGTAACCTGAACTGAAGGATCCTGGGGGACTTTAATATGAGGGGGTTGCTAAATCTTGGAAAACCAACTGAGGATCTGTTGTGCTGAGCTCTGGGACTAGCAAAGTCTCATGCTACATGTTCCTTTCCTTACTGCACCAACTCTTCCTCTTCGTGGGTTTCTCCATATTAATTCTCCATTAAATCTGAGATGCAGAATTCAGAAGCAGTATACAATGCGTGCTAGCTCTCAGTGCAGAACAGCAAATATCCCCCTGGTCTTTGGCCACAGATCTTTCTGACTGCTGCATGTGCCTGATCAGCTGCTGGCTGGTGTGCTTCAGGGTGAGATGCAAAGCTATCTTTTGGGCATGGAGCATCCTGGAGGATAGCAATGCTGGTGTTGGGGCTGCAGAAACCACTGTGATGGCTTAGCTTTTCTCAAAACTAAGGCTCAGCTTTGCTCATGGTATGTGCAGGCACAATGAAAGCCCATCTAGACGTGTGCTCTGCTCCTCATTGCTGGCTTGATGAGCTGTAGTTTTAATTGATATTAGATGCTAGAAGTTCCACAAAGGCTGGATTTGTTCTAACCTGGGCACAAACTATTATTCAAATAGAACACTACAGACTGACTTTTGACGTAGTGTACATGTGGTTGTGATTGTATCCAAACCAAAGTGTGCTGGTGATGCTACTCCTTGCTTCCCATAACTCAGCCCTAAAATCCATACTTGTGAGCCACAAATCTGCTGAGATATTGGCTGGAAGAACCTTCCATGCTCGTGCATGTATTTTTCTTAATGCAAATGTTTAATTTCAGATGTTCTGAACGATGCCATCTTTGACGAAGACCACGATGAGATGGTAATTGTGAAGGACATAGACATGTTCTCATTGTGTGAGCATCACCTCGTTCCATTTGTTGGAAAGGTAACTCTTCCTCGTCAAACAAACGTGGGAATACGTGATAAAAGACACATGTATAAGACTTTGTAGCTATAACTGCAAAGCTTTTAAAGCTGTAAGTATTTACTGCTTACGGCTATGATTCTAAAAGTCAATCTCCAGAGAATACAAATAAGAAAGACCTCCTTAATGTGAGTTTTATTTGGATTTAAAGCTCTATGCTCAACCTTTCCTAGTCTAACTAATCTAATGGTTTCTGACATTTCACATTAAAGCTCTTCTTTGTGAAGCAGCAGCAAGCCTCGAGGGCAGACATCTTGATATTAAACCAGCTCACCCTGCACGCTGCCTCCGTCACGGATTTAGTTGCTGGCTCAGAGCTATCCTGTGCCTCTGTGAATGGAGCAAACTTCTGATTAGCAGCCCTCTGTTAAATGGGCTAGCAGGAGGCTGCGTGGCTTGGGACTCCCAGGTACAGAGCTGGTGTTTCAAATGGTGCTACCAACAGCTGAACGCTCCCCCCTGATCCCCACCACCAACCAAAACAACTCAACGGCTGTCAGCTTGAATAGTTCGGTGTTGGTAGTTCTCAGCCTCCTCACTCTTGTAAGAGCACAGAAGGATGGGCCTTATTCTGATCCGTCTGCTCTCCATTGAGTGCTCCCAGGACAGAGGAGCAGGTGCTCTTGTAATCTGTCAAATTTGATCAGTACCACAAAATGTTCCGAGTAAACTGTGCCCCAAAAATGAAACACCCCAACAGAAACCAACTGTTTATTGAGTCAACTCATTTTCCTCCGCTTTCTTTTCTTACTGTTAGCATTTTCTACCAGAGAACAAAATAACTTCTGTTCCTGTGAAAGCTTTCTATTTCACCTGTTATTCTTGGTTACTCGGTCTGTGTGTGTTCACTTCATTACTTCTGTGGCAATCCATGCGTTCCTTTTACATCTAGCAGTTTAACCTGTGTGCTTTGGAGAAATCTCACAAGCACCGAGTTGGTCCTGCTCATACAGTGGTCTGCTGAATGCCTGAGTACACCTCTAAATGTTCTCAGCCTAACCATTCTGCTGGGTACATCAAACAGGCTGCAAATCCCCATCAGCAGATCATGTATTTGCAGCTCTATGTTGAATAAAATCCAGAAATTCACACACACACACACACACACAAATTACTCTGTGGGGAACAAGATTCAGCACTTATTTCTGAGTTATGTCTCTTGCTTTATCTGAAATGTTTCGTGTCTTTTCAGGTGTCAGTGGGTTGATTACCCAACAGAAGTGATAGGAATGAGCGAGTTAGCCAGGTAATTAGGTGTGCTGTGGTGCCTCTACCTGCAGGTACAGCAAAACAGGGCTCTGAGGTGGGGTCTGCAGGCAAAGCACGAAGGCAGAATCCTACACTGATGCTCCCCTACCTTATCGTGGCTAATTTTTCAAGTCTCTGATACAGTGACATAAGTGCTGGTTTGTAATCTGTCACTAGTGTGAGCCCACTTGATTTCAGCAGCCTTCTGTATAGCAGGAAGCTGAATGCCTTTCCTTCTCCCTTCAGATCTGAGCACTTTTCTACTCCATAACTCATTTCAGCCTAGTGCAGTTACATGTTCCTGATGAGTGTTCAGTCAGTCTGTGGTCAGGCAGGACAGAAGCTGGCTGATTCATACAGTGATCTGTGGTGCTACTGGTAGCACGTGACTTGGCATTAAAGCAATAATAGTAGAGAAACAACAGTAAGTGCAGCCTGGTTTTGGTGGCAAAGTACTTCTTGCCATCAGATCCTTTACTGGAGTTGCAGTCCTTCTCTCTCCCTTTATCCACTGTAGGACTTGAAAGAAAAGCATGGCTATGTCAGATGGACAGGGCTGTGCTGGGTAGTAACAAGTAATGCTTTTTGTGCCTAAAGACAGCAGTACTTTGTGGCATTCCTGAGACTTGGAACATAAGCCTTGACTTTCAGAGAACTGATTTTCCTCTCCATCCTCAGAATGTTCAACTTATCCTGCACCAGGACACTGACCTCACGAGGCATTACAGCCTTTGATAGCTCCACAGTTAATTTTTCAGGCTTGTTCCTCCCACATGCTAAGATTTCTGGGCTGTTCACACTACTGGGACATATGCACATCTCACTCTCTATGCATGGGTTTCATACACGTTTGGAAGTTTGGTTTTCATTCTGCTAATGGCTTGTTCTCCTCTGTCTAGGTACATATTGGCTATCTTCCTAACAAACAAGTACTTGGCCTCAGCAAGCTTGCTAGGTAAGTGCTAATGTAATGAAAGTGATGTTAATTTGTAAAAAGGATTCCAAGCTGTGCTAACTGTGTTAATCTTGCTAATCTTGTCCCCCTCTGAAGCTCAGCACACTTTGTGTCCTGGATTTGGATTTAAACCAATCCTCAGCATTACACATTTGTGTGTGTGTGTGTGTGGAGAGGACAGATGAGTCTTAGAGCTCTGTGTTAATTAATATCACAGTTGATTGGAATAGAGCCATAACACTTCTGCACGTCCATCTGTCCAGAACATTGGTGTTGAAAGAGAACACAGAAGCAAGTACAAGTGGAAAGTCTTGGCTGTGTCCTAAGGCAGATCAGCAGGCAGAATGGGGATCTCCAGCAGCTGGAGATCTGCTTGTGTTTGGACTGATAAGAGCAGGGATCTCAAACTGCAGACCAACACACCGTCTGGATCTGAATGCAAAGCTTTCATCAGATAAATCTGGCATTTCTTTCTTTCTCTCATGGCCTGCTGAGAGTCGTGGGGTAGACTTTTTTGCTAAGGCTCTGCTTTAGAAACAAAGTATTTAAGATACACTTGAGAAATCCACTTGTTATGTAAAACGTTGTTTTCCCTGGCAAGTGCCCTTGGGTCAGGGCTGTTGCTGAGTTGTGTTATAAGGTGACAATTTAATGGGGGTTGGTAGATCCCTCACCTGGGCAGATGATTGGGCACCTGAGTGGAAGGATGTCTTGCAGCTTGAAAACACTGGTCTGTAGTCCAGAAAAACCACATAGGACACACTTATACTTTCCTGATGCATCTGTTAATCTTTCTGTAGTTCCAATCACACCAAGGAGAATTAGCCTAGTAATTCTGCATGCCTGTGAGTTTTCTTAGTGGGTAAGAGATGTGTGGTGTGTGACGCTGAAGTGCTTTAAAATCAGCCATCTCTGCTCTGTGCTCTGCTTGCACAGCAGTGAGTTTGGGCTGGAAGCAGAAGGGCCCTGGGAGGTCACGTTTTGAACCTTGTGTTACAGGGCAACCAGCTTCACATCTTCTAGCAGCGCTTGCAGGAGTGGAATTTGCTCTGATCAGAAGGCTGACACAGTTAAACACTTAAATTCTCGTGGCAGACATTGGTTATGCCTGCACTTAGCTGCCTCCTGATATTGTAGGATCTGCCATTGCCTCTGGATTTGCTGGTTTAGAACTGTCTCAAATGGTCCTTAATGCAAGTGGCAACATTGTGCTAGAAGAGTCCAGTTTTCCCACTGTTTATTCTCAGTATGAAATATGTTTGGGTGTGTGCATGTCTTCCTGCACTGTTCTCTGAATGTTAAATATTGCTCTTTTTTTCTCTTCTCAAGTGAGGGTAAAACTTCCATATCCTTCAATAATGAAAAGATTAGATTCTTGTATAACCAAATCTTCTCTATCCTTGCTTGCTTTTCTGTGCTCGCCATGAGGAGATCTGTAGGCCAAATAGTGCTTCCCTTTCTCGCCCTATATAATGCAACCAGTGTTCACACAAAGATTTGTGAGGCTGTTGGTACTGGAGACCTAATCTTTCATAATAGGATTAGTCTAATGTGGTGTGTTCCTGCCATTGGGATGACCTGCATTCAGCACACAAACACTTTTCCTTGGATTTTAAGCTCAGGTTTGATAACACTACCTCTGTTTTCACGCAGACATGCTTACAGGACACACACAGAACAAACCCCAAGCATCAATTGTGTTTTTAAATGTCTAAATATTATGTTGCTTTGTTCAGAATAGCTGTAACACGGCCATTTCATTTCTGGAGGGGACTTTCTGCATATAATTCTCTCTCCAAAGCAGCAGGCCAGTCTCATTGTCAGAAATGTTTCTTGTAAGTGATGCCTCAGGCTGCCAGCCAGGGTCTGGCTTTTGTCTGCTCTGACCAGATGGGTATTGAATTTTTCTGCAGCAACTTTTAACATGGCCACTTGACGTGTAATTAAGCATTTGGTCTGCAGGCATAAGGACTGCATGAATAACTCGCTGAGTCACACAGCAGCCATGGACTTTTTTTCTTGAAATACGTGGATTTCACCACTGTGTTGATAGATGATCAAACCATCACTCAAATCGCTTTGCAGATGGCTTGCATTTGAAACCCTGTTAGAGATGAGCACCAAGGTGAGCCCTGCACTGAAATGTGAAGGATGGGTAGAGAGCATCTGCTTTATCATAGAATCACAGAATGGCTTGGGTCGGAAGGGACCTCAAGGATCACCAGGCTCCAACCCCCCTGCTGCAGGCAGTGCCACCAACCTCCACATCTAATAAAAGCAATTATTTTCCCACAGCTCTCAGTTAAATCTGGGGTTAAATGTAGGAATCTAGAATATCTCTTGCTTAAGGCCAGTAGCCTTCTGGGAATCCCAGTATCCAAACATCCTTAAAACAGCATTTGGTGGGCAGTCTGTTAACTCAAGGATTAGCTTTCAGGGAGTCTTTGGCTGTGGATTTCCTTGCAAGCATGTGGTCCAGGTGGGTGGTAGAACAAATACTTCAAAAGTAACGACCAAAGCAAAGAAGCTCCAAGGAGAAGTGATAGGTCTGCCCCTAAAATGGTGGGGTAGCAGACAAGGGGTACCTGCCACTAGAACCAGCAATGGTAAGGGAATTCATTGAGCCATGCCAACCAGGGGCTGAGCAGAAGCATTGCTGGATGGATTTCCAGGAAGAACTTTGATCAATGCAGTGATCTGTTGGTAGTGGAAAGATCAGACAATATTCAGAAAGGAATAACTAAAACAAATTGCCTTTTTCTCTTTCTCTTCTAGGATTGTGGAGATATACAGTAGAAGACTACAAGGTAAACAACTGGATCTTCTTTTTATTGCTTGTGCAGCCCTTTGCTGGCTAACTTGGTGTAGCAGTAATTAGAGGTGGGCTACAGCTGTTCAGATTTTAGACAGTGAAGAAAAGCAGTGCGTTCTTGAAGAGGTGTTTCTCATCTGTCTCCTTACTTAGCCTCTGCATTTCCCCTGAGGGGTAAAATGTGCCTATGAAAATGAATGTAGGCAGGAACTGATTCTTGGGATAAATGTAAGATACAGCTGCAAGGAATAACTGGAGTTGCTGGATGCTGCTGGAGGTGTGCTCTCCTCCAGATGATTGAGCATGCCTTCAAGGAGTGTTGTCAGAAGAGATGGACTGAGAGCTGCTGTATTAGGGAAGTTTGCTGCTCTGGAGAAGCTACAGGAGCTACAGCTAGAGGAAACTACAGAGCTGATCCAAGGCTTTGGATCAGGCTCAGCCAGCTCTCACTGTCCTGTGGTTGAATTTGGCCAAGTTGTGGCAACAGAAGTCTTAGTGGCCGTTAATGTCAAACTGGTGAATAGCTGCAGGAAGTAAAGCTTTGGAGGGCAATAGCCTCCCTTAATTTGCTCTTTAATTTTTTTTTTTAAAGCTCTATATCCTTTTCTTAAAAGAAAGGGAAATTGTGAGTGTAGGCAGTGGAGAGTGTAGCAGTAAAGCCAGTGAGTAAATATGTGAAAAAGTAAATAAAAGAACAGAGGAAGGCAAGAAAATCTAACTGTATAATTCCCATAACTGCAAGTCACAGTAATACAAACTCCTGCAAACACATAATGGAAAATGACTTCCAGTATAAACAAGCAAATAAAAGATTTGTTCCAAGGCACAAAATATAAGCTAAGGTTTGGTATTAATAAAATTCATTTGGAGAGAACAGAGCTCGGGCTGGGAGCAGGGAGCAGAATCCTAGAATGGCCTTGCAAAGAAAATCCTAGAATGGGTTGCACAGGAGCACAGTGCTCATCCAGTTCCAACCCCCTGCTGTGTGCAGGTCACCAACCAGCAGCCCAGGCTGCCCAGAGCCACATCCAGCCTGGCCTTGAATGCCTGCAGGGATGGGGCATCCACAACCTGCTTGAGCAGAAGGGACAGACACGCTTGGAAGTGAGGATGCTTGCAGGGAATGATGATGCATTTAAGCTTGTCAGTTTTAAGAGTGGTTCTGAACTCCCGGTTGTCCTTTCAGTCCAGGAACGCCTTACCAAACAAATTGCAATAGCCATCACAGAAGCCTTACAGCCTGCTGGAGTTGGAGTGGTGATTGAAGCTACGTGAGTTACCCCGAGCTGCTCTGCAGCAGTGTATGGGCTGGGTGTGATAACAGCTGTGTGCTGCAGGGCTGCTGTGTGTTGCCTCAGCTCTTCTAAGCTGTGTGACACTTACCTGAAGCAGAGAGGAGGTAGACAGATGTGATCTTGGCCCATTCAGTGCAAGGGGTTGGAGCTGTTTGAAGTGTGGGCTTGCCTTAACCATTGCAGAAATATGACAACTGGGTCAGCTGTCCCATTTGCACAGGATCCCCAAGTACAGCAGAGCTTGAGTCTAGCAACAAGCTTGTCCTTGTGATGATCACATTGGTAAGGTGGGATTTTCCTAGGATCTGCAGAGAGAAGACAGCACTCAGAAGCTGAGAACTTGGCTTTCTTTGTCCCAGAGGACAGCTGATATCCATTGGCCCTTCTAACAGTTTGCCATTCGTGGAATCATAGAATGGCCCAGGTTGAGAGAGACCTCAAGGATCATGAAACTCCAACCCCCCCCTGCAGGCAGGGCCACCAACCTCCCCATTTCACAGCAGCCCAGGCTGCCCAGGGCCCCATCCGACCTGGCCTTGAACACCTCCAGGGATGGACGGGGCATCACAGCCTCTCTGGGCAGCTGTTCCAGCACCTCACCACTCTCATAGCGAAGAACTTCCCCCTCACATCCAACCTCCATCTGCCCTCCCTCAACTTCAAACCATTTCCCCTTGTCCTGCTGTTATCTACCTTCTCAAACAGTTGACCCCCCTTTCTAGATGTGGAAGTTTTGTTTTAGCTTCATTTTTCCGCAGAATTTAATGTGACCCCGTAAGAAACACTTGTCTTCATGGCACTTCTTATTTCTTCATAGCACATCTCATTTACTGACTTCCTCTCCTTTCTCCTAGGCATATGTGTATGGTAATGCGTGGGGTACAGAAAATGAACAGTAAAACTGTAACCAGCACAATGTTGGGGGTATTCCGGGAAGACCCAAAGACCCGTGAGGAGTTCTTGACACTCATCAGGAGCTGAAACTGTTATTCTCTAAATGCACTCTGGAGGTTGTTCTGTCCAGTGTCGCCGTCTGTTCTTACTTGTTCCTACGTCGCACTCTTAAATTAAATGGTCGTGAGTTGTTGTCATAGTCTTTGTTCAGTAAAAGACTTGTGATGGCAAATGAGAAATGTCATGATGAGGTTGGCTGCTCCTGGATCACCAACTGAGCTGATATTGCAGAACTACAGGCTACGAAGAAGGGGTTGAATGGTTCTTTACACCTACCATGCAGAGCACACTGCTGTGAGGGGGAAAGCGTGCTTTGGCAATGAAATGGGTATTTGTGAAGTAATAATGTTAGTGGAGTAAACGTGGTGCAGCACTGGAAGCAAACGGCTGTGGATCCTTGTAGGACAGCTTACATGCTGCCAATACTGCACCTCTGGTGAGAAGGATGGTTCTGAATTGTCTCTGGGTCGTTATTACAAGTCCTGCAGTGGCTTTGTCAGTGTCTGGATATGTCTGTTATACCTCCTTGAGATGTTACCTCTGGTGGTGTTTTATATTCTTGCTAGTATTAACTCTGTCGTACTTGAGAATTTAAAACACATTTTTCCTAACCTCTTAACATGCAGGGAATTCACTTCTAAATGATTTGGAACGCAGTTTTATCTCAATATATAAAGGGTTTATGCACCTTTCTCTCTGTGCCTCAGGATGTCTCACCGCTTTAACTGTCAGTTTCGTACTATTTTTAAGCAAACCCTAATGGGGTTTTGGGAGGAAGACCCAGAATTTGTCTGCAAAGAGCTCAGATATCCAAAGAGGTATTTCTCCCTGTCTTTAAGTTTTCCCCCTTGGATTTCCATCAGTCAGACTGAGAAGCTAGATCTGGTTTGATCTCAAAATGAGGATTTCTCTTCAAGCATTCCAAGGTTTGCATCATGAATGTTGGACCAAAGGTGAGCACTGAAATCCTGAGCAGAGCACGTTGTGTTTGTGCCTGATGGCAGTTCATTCTGGGGCAAAGCAACCTGAAATTACAGCTTATTTTATAAGAGCAATTGAGAAAAGCATTTCCAGGGGCGTCAAAATGAATTAAACTGCAGTTTTCTGTCTATGTGGCAACCTCTGTATGTGGCAGCGTTGGTACAGAAAGTTTTAGGCAGCTGAACTGACTTGAACTGCTTATACTCTGTTAGGATTTTAATGGGAGTTGTGTAACTCTTAATTGGGAAAACATGATGTGCAATTGAAAGCCACCCTCCTTAAACTAAGGACAGGAGACAAAACAAAGGCAATGCCAGCTGTGCTGTGGGATGCCTGCAGTGCAGGTCCCCATAGTCACCCTGGCTTTGCTGAATATGAATCCCAAGGTGTTCAGCTAACCTGAATCGTAGTTCCTGGTTGGCAAGCTAGACCTGTTGAGTTAGGTGCTATGGAACTGTCTGCTATCATGAACAAGCTGTGCTGCACACTTACAAAATACACTAATTCTATGGCTTTAGTTCTCCTTATTGACAGACAGCAGATCCTGCCTCTCTCAAGTTCAGCGTTGGTTTCACACATCCAGATGAAAAGCCTTAAGTCTTTCTTGCTTGAAGTTCAATGTAAAACTCTCTCCTTTTTAGGTTGGAAGGAGAACTTGGGGACCAAAGAGGTGCACAGAAATGTATTTGTTTCTCTCTGCTTGCTTTAGTTGTTTGAAGTTAAGGCTTTGTAAAACACAATCTTACTCCTGAGGTAGTGAAATGGTTGTGTTTTAACCACTTATCTCTATTCAGGATAAAGTTCATATTTCACCACTGCTGTTTTTTATTTCTGTGTGACCTGTAGTCTTTAAAACATACCTCTATACTTGTGGCCTTGGATTTTGTTCCCTATTTGTTGTAAGACTGGTGCACTTTTTTTGGAACATGTCAAATACATCAGCTTTAATGACAACCAGTGTGTGTATGTGTGTAGTACATACAGCCTGCTGTTGCACCTCATCAGTGTCCATTGTCTCAAAAACATTCATTGTTTCAAGAACATTAAAACACAGTGTTACCCTTTGGACTGGTAGCATCCTTGGTGACTGGCAGGTGATGGCAGCACAGGATGAGGTGGGTGGTGGTGCCATAGAATCATCACCAAGCTTGGAAAGACGTCCCAAGATCGTCCAGTCCAACTGTCCACCTACCACCAATATTTCCCTGTAGTTTCAGTGCTTGCAAGTGCTCCAGCCTTGTGACGATGGTGTTCAGTTTCTCTTCTGAAGCAGTAGCAGGTTTCTGTTTGTTGACAGAGCAACAGGAAAAAAAAAAACAAAAACAAAACAAGCCCAAAATCATCTTCCTTCAAGGTTGGTGCAACCTTCCTCATTCTGGTCTTCAGTATCAGAGGATTCAGCAACAGGAAGAGGGGAGGCAGTGGCTGCTCTGGAGGATGTTGTGTGCACTGGAATTCATGTGGGCTCAGAGTCCTTTTGTGGACTGAAGCCCTGTTGAAGGCATCATTGGAGGTCTTTCCATAGACCAGGGCCTCTGTCCTTGACTCTCCCAGCTGGAGCTGAGCATCTTGGGGTTGAAACGAGGTGATCATTGTGGTCCTTTCCAACCCAGGCCATTCTGTGATCTGATGGGGAGGATGCAGCGGTGAGTTCTGCTGCCCCATAGCCAGGGCTGTGCCTCTGTGAAATGAGCAAGAGCCACCAGGGATGAGAATTTTAATGCTCCTGTGTTCAATCTGCCCGAATGAATATACCCCAACAGCAGAAAAGATGCAGGTGTGATCCAACCTTGAGGATGAAGTTGTGCTTTATCTTGGCTGAGTCAGCCCAGCGTGTACCATGTAAGCAGTGAGCTCAGCTGGGGCCAGCAGCTGCTCCTGCAGGATGGGAAGGCTGTGTTAAAGGAACTGGCTCCGGTGTCCTCATGGGATGCAGATACCTCTGAAATTCAGAGACGAATCCTTGAAAATAATAGAAAAGACTTGCAGAAACAAGACACTGGAAGGGATGGCAGCCTAGATGAGCAAATGGGAGGAAGAAGGAATGAAATGCTTTTAAGGAAGTCACCATCGCTTTATGAATCTCATCCACATCTCTGTGTCAAAGCACAGATGAGGGTGAGAAAAGGCACTCAGAAATGTTGGGGCTACAGGCGATGGGGGATCTACTGGGTGCAGCCAGCTTGGTGGGTGAGCTTTGTGGTGAACACAAACAGAGGAGTGATGAATGGGAAGGCCCTCCAGCCTCATGTGTTTCTTCTGAGAGG
>NW_024884586.1:49568325-49574036 GCF_019232065.1 Centrocercus urophasianus
GAGAGGCCTGTCCTGTTTGGAAGTGGCTCTCATGGGAAGCCTCAGGAGCATTTGTAAGAATTGCCTTTGTTGTGAAGTGGAGTTTCTGTTCTCGTTGTGGTTGTGTGTTGAAGCTGGTGCCTATGGTGGGAAACAGCCTTTTGGGCAAAGCAGATGCTTCTGCAAGAGATTTTCTATTCCCCGCCTTGAAAACAAAGCAAAACAGAAACAAAACCGACAGTGTGGGATTTGAAAGGAACCTCCCTGGTTTTGTAATCGTGTGAAATTCTATTTTCATTGAGGTGAAAAAAAATAGCTTGAAAGTCTACGGCTCAGAGCCCGGAGGAGAGAGCTGTGGTGGGGTCACCATCCCTGGAGGTGCTCAGTGAACGTGGAGATGTGGCACTGAGCGATGTGCGAGTGAGGATGAGTCGGGGATGGGGATCTTAGAGGTCATTTCCAAGCTGAGTGCCTTTATGTAGCCATCACAACCTGCCAGCAGCTCCTAGTTGCTTAATGAGCTCGGATTGCTCATTTACATGGCCTCTGCTTTCTGCCCCTGCTGTCTCTATGTGGTTATCAGTGTTGGGAAAGACACTGCGGTCAGCTCTGCCCTTTGAGCCTTGGCTAAACCCTTCTGCTGAACTCTTGGAAATAACCTTGCTGCAAAGCCTGCCTTCCAGTTGTATTTAAAGCTGCGGTCACGGTTTGGCAGTTGAGAGGATATGAAACATTAAAGTTCTTTTTAGTAAGTTTTGGGCCGTGCTGGAAACAGGGACATCCATTAAATCACCGTGCACAACATCACAGCCAAATTTTGCTGTAATAACCTAAGGGTATCAAAGCAAGGTTTGGTGGGCTTTTTTGATCAGCTTTAGGCTGTGGTTTTGATGTTGGAACATTTCAGAGGAGGCTTTACTGCTCCATTTGCATTACTGATCTGATGGCAACAGTGGAGCAAAAGCTAAAGATCTGTCCTAAGAGTGGTTGGATTATACAAGCCCATTTAAATAAGAGCAGTGAGGCAGTGCACAGCCTGCCCAAGAGGTGGTGTTGCCCCAACCTTGCAGGCACCTGAGGCCAGGAGATGAGCTGTGAGCACTGATGGAGCTGTGGGTGTCCCTGTGCACTGCAGGGAGGGGGACCTGATGGCCTTTAAGAGTCCCTTCCAACTCAAACCATTCTGTGCTTCTGTGATCCACCAAACTGTTTTAAACGTGCTCGGGC
The DNA here is from genome assembly GCF_019232065.1 of Centrocercus urophasianus. NCBI lineage: Eukaryota > Metazoa > Chordata > Aves > Galliformes > Phasianidae > Centrocercus > Centrocercus urophasianus. The sequence continues at coordinate 49,569,532 of NW_024884586.1, forward strand.
AAAGCAGAGCGTAGGAGGCAGGGTTCATCCTTTAGCCATAAGCATTGCAGGTTTTGGGGTCTGTGGATAAGTTAATTACTGGGAGGCAAAAAAGCTTCAGCCCAAACGTCACCTTTATAACACAGCTGTGGGATGAGTTTGCTTTTCAAGTCACGTGGGGTTACAGCTTAGAGCTGTGTTAATGCTTTCCACTGGGACCTGAATTCAGAGGCCTGGGGGGGTCAGCCCAGGGCAGTGCACATCTGGCTGCGTCCTCCTTCCCATTACTGCTCACTGGGGAGGTGAGCTGGATGGAGGGAGGTGTTAGCACACGGGAATGGCAGGGATGGAGGAAGGAAAGGAAGGAAGACAGAAAAGGCTGTTGCAATAAAGGAAAATGAGTCTGGTCGTGGAGACCCCGTCCTCTCGGCTTGGTGATGCTCAGGCTGCTGTTGCAGCCCTGGTCACGCATCAACACCCTGAGATGCAGAAATAAGGCTGGGAGGAGCAGACTCGGCAGCAGCACAGTCTGTGGCTCCCTCTGCTGAGCCCAGCCCTGTCTCTGTGAGCTGCAGGCCTCAGAAACAGCCGTATTTTCTGTACGAAAGTGAGAACTGTGGCTGAGCTGGGCGATGTGCCCCCAGCTGAGCAGGGGCAGAACTGTGGGCATCTCCTGCTACCTGCCACCGGGACCCTGCCCCCAAACTGCACAGAGGTGGGGGCTGCTGATACAAACAGACATAAGCATCCACCCAGGCACCTTGCTGGGGTGTGGAGGGCGGCCTTATCTTCACAAGACTGCAAACGCTGATAGTGTGGAGATGCAGAGATTTATGGCACCCATTCAGGCTGGCATATGGCAGGTAGTCCTTATCTATCTGCCTTTCCCTGTGGCATTCAGAGGCCAATAAAAGGCTGTTCCTGGCCTGCCAGCACCCCAAGGCATAGGGCATATAAGGGCAGACCCGCTGTCCCCGCACGCTGCTTCCACCTCCCAAAGATGCCAGCGCCTGCCTTGTGTTACAGAGCTATTTGCAGCTCCCTTTGCTGGTGGGCATGCGAAGAAAAATAGCTTGGAGACTGCTGAGCCCAGCAGTGAGGTCATCCCTGGTGCTGCCAAAAAGCCCTGGAGAGTCACAGCTACTCCTGCAGCCCCACATTGGGGGCTCCATCTTCTCTGGGACTTGGCATTGCTCCTAGGGGCATGGCTCTCCATCAGGAGGAGGGGACAGAGGCTGTGATGTCTTGTCCCTGCTGCCAGCCCTGTGCAGGGGTTAATTATTCCCTCTAACTCAAGGATCTCACCCGGGAAAGCCCTCTTTACCCATATTAAACTTCTGAGCATTGGGAAATCCCTGCCTGATGCTGACAAGAGGTTGTAACCTTGTTAAGGTAAATAGGAGTTCTTTGCACTTGCATGGGGATTTTGTGTTTAGGACACAGGAGGACGGGAGCAGGGGTTTGGAATTAGATGGTCCCTCCAACCTCAAGCATTCCCTGGTCTGCAGTTCACCTCGAGCAGCTGGGCACAGGCTGCAAAGCCACAGCTCAGCAGCCAGACGGGGCTGGAGCATGGCACAACCCCAGATCCTCAGCTGCTGGGGGCTGATCCACGTCACCATCTCCCAGCAGCATGGAAATGGTTCTTTGCTTTTCCTTTTTTAAGCTTCTTTCCAGCGAGCCCAACAGCAGGACCTGCAGACGTTTCCTAACCGCGCGGCTGCTGCAGACTTCCCCTGGAGCCCTTTCAGCCCTTCCAGCTCCAATTTTCCATCCAATTTTTCCCCCTTCTTTTTCTTTCCCTTTTCATTCGGTAGTAGCACAACAAACACATGCTTTGAAATCCAGAGTGCAGACGCGCGTATGTGGAAAGTCAAACTGTTTATGGAAGGAAAAAGCATCTCGCTGGGTTTTAGGTAATGCTTTTCTTAGCACAATGCAGTGTGGTTGGTGCCCTGTGTGCAGCCAGCCCAAGCTCTGGGCAGGGTAATTTGGGTGGGATAGAGCAATGCAATGAGTCCTTCCCTTCAGGGCCGTCCCTTCCTGCACTGCCCAGGAGCAGCTTGAAATAGCAGGAGCTTCACTGAGGTTGTGCTCAATGCTGTCGTCTGCCACTGAAGCCACAGCTCAGCTGGAGTTGGAGCTGATGAGGGACAGGGATGCCCCATGGGAGCTGGTGGGATGCACTCAGGAGCCATTGTGAGGTCGCTCTCGGCAGTCTTGGGGCGGCTGTGGTAATCAGGGATGTTTCTGAGGATGGGAAGAGAGCAAAGGTGACTCCTTCAGAAAGCCTGAAGGTGTTGGGGGAGCCGATCCTGGCACCACCTCCAGGCTCCTGAAGGACGTGTAGTCAAGGGGAGCAGTCAGCATGGATTCACCAGGGGGATTCATGGCGTCGTTGAGCTTAGAAAAGACCTCCAAGATCCCCAAGCCCAACCTTAACCCCCACCTTGTCCACTGCCTGTGTCCTTCAGAGCCACATCTCCACCACCAGGGATGGTGCACTGCCATCCTCAGGGACTTCACCGGCTCGTAGGGATGGCCAAAAGGAACGTCATGCTGCTCAGCAGGGCCACAGCAAGGCCCTATGGAAATACTGGGCCAATGGCCTGGCAAGCAGAAGGAGCTGGGAGTTCTGGGGTTGCTGGGCTTTGAGAAGTTGAAGCCCAGGAGGAGCTTAGTGCTGTGTGTAAATATCCAACGATGGGGATAAAAAGCTCAGAGCTACGAGAGGCAATGGCCACAAGCTGAAGTCAAGGAAATTCCATTTCAATGCCAGGAATTGCTTTTTTTTTTTTTCACTGTAAGGGCTGTCTAACCCTGGAAAAGGTCGTGCATTGGACTGTCCCAAACCCAAGCAGACAAGGAAGGCCCTGAGCACCCACCATGGCTTGGGTGGGACCATCTGCTCTGAGCTGCCCCTCTTCAGCCCAGTGCTAAAACAAGAGCTGTGGTTTCTTCCCTCCCTTGGTGCTGCCCAGAGCACAGCTGTTGGCACCTTGTAGAAAGCCAAGAAAGCTGAGAAAATACGGAAAAAAACAGGAGTTGTAGCCCTGGTATCCACACTGCCCATGTCCCTGTGGGACAGATGCGCAGGGAAGGCCGATTTGTATCTACCCAACTACAGTGGGACCGATGGAAGGAAAGCACAACCATCCTGGGGCGCTGAGCGCTCTTCCCTCCCATCCCTCAGCCCGCCATCACCTTGGTGCTTCCCTTTTGGCTCTCAGCCATCCTGCCTTGAAGAGAGCAAAATGAAGAGGCGGCACACCGCGGTGTTACAAAACCTTGTATTAATCATCTCCCTTCACTTTCAATATAACGTCGATATGAAATATAGCCATGACTCCTAGTTACATGGGAGCAAATGAGTAATAAATACATTGGAGCAAGTTGAAATCACGAGGGTGTTTCACTGGTAACAACATTTGAAAACTGTACACTTGCAAAGACCAGCATCTCCAAACATTAGTATTTCTGTATATCGGGAAGCTTTTACATGTAACAAACATGCTATTTCCATATATGACAAAATTTAAAAAATAGGCATTGCTTGGCAACATGAACTAGGCAAAAATATTTCTTTGTGCACTAATTTTGTACAGAAAAAACAGGACTAAAGGCATGCATGTACAATAAAGGGCTGCCCGGGAACGGCATGCAACAGAAGAGAGGTCAAAGCTCTTGGAAGTCAGCTTACAATAGGCATAAATACAGAGGGTTATATATTAATAAGGGAGGAAGTATTCTGTTTAACATTATTAACATTCCTGGTTGGGTTTGGTTGGTTGTTTTTTTTTTTTTCCCTTTTTTTTTTTTTTTTTGGTTTTTTTTTTCCTCTTTTTTTTTTTTTGTTATTTTCTTCCTATTCCTCCCAGAGGAATACACATTCACCTTTAAGTAAAGATAAAGGAATACAAAAAATAAAACTCACTTTTGCAAACTCTCGATGACTCGTATAAAATCAACTTTAGTGTTTCTCGGAGCTGCGTGTGCAAAATGCGACGTCTGCAGGACCTACTTTCCATCAGGCACATCCAAAAAAAAACCCACCCACCGAGGAAGGTGACACCACAAATTCCTCAACGCCGAGTGCTGACCGGAGCCTGCGATGCGGGATCACAGCGCGCTGGGGTCACCGGGATGAACCCCCCCCCAACGCCAGGCTTCACGATGAGCTGAGAAGCCTTGGGTTGCCCCTCTCCTGGCTCGGCTAAGGGCTCATCCCCAGCGGGACGGCGACACCTCAAAAGAAATGGGGTTATCCTCAGCGTCGCGGCCCCATAGGGCTGCCCCAGCGGGGCCGTGGGTTCAGGCTGTGGGGCAGCAGCACCAGGAGCTGCCGGGGCCGCGGGCGTAGGGAACAGTTGCACGTGGTGGGGGGAGATGAGAGGGAAATGGGTGGATACAAAAAAGAAAGGCACTGCCGCGTTATTACTAAATATCTGACTTCACAGCCTTATTCATGCAACTCTTTTTGTTGGTTTTTTTTTTTTTAATTCTTTTTTCTTTTTTTTTTTTTTTTT
>NW_024884586.1:49574136-49638286 GCF_019232065.1 Centrocercus urophasianus
TTTTTTTTTTTTTTTTCTTTTTTTTTTTTTTTTTTCTTTTTTGCATGTGTTGTGTCTTATAAATACCAGGATTCGATCCGTTTCTTTGAACAGAGCTCTGCTGTTACCTGCACTCAGCGCAGGGCTCCGACAGAGCCAGGAGGGACTTCCAAAATGGAAACCGAAGCCGCTTTTCCTTACTTATAAAAACAAGAAACAGCAAACACAACGGAAGAGCCATTAACCCATACACTGCCAATGGGAAACAAGCTTTGAGAGAAAGAAAACAACAGACAAAAAAACCAACACAAAGAACCCGAATGATTCGGCGGTTGTTAATAACAGACTTCATCATGGTTACCAGCCATAGCACGTTCACATGTAATATATCCAAAATAATCTCTCTTAACAATCAGATAACCTCTGTTTCTATATTCAGCAAAGGAATAAATAGGATTTCAGGCTTTCCTCGTGCCGCCCTGCCCTGCTTGTCCCATAGCACTCCCACTTTGCTTCTCCCTTCTCCGCTCCCCCACGTAAACATCGCCTCAACACCTTCCGGTCAACAGCAAACCAAGGAACAGCAAATGTAAAACACTGCATTTGGCACTTCTTTTTATATCTATCTATCTATCTATATATATATACACACACACACATATATATATAGATATATAGATGCATATGAAACTACTTAAAAATGCTGCATCGCCAATGGATTTGCGCATCTGCCGAGAGCTGCACAACCAGCCCTGCTCAGCCCCTGGAAAAGCAGCACTGCTGGTCACACCTCAACTGGAGCTGCCCACTGGTGTTGTGGGTTGAGCCAATGTTGGGAACCCTACAGCCTCATATATGAGCAGGGACTGAATCCCCTTGCTCATACGCCCTTCTATTAGTAGGGACCGACTGCAGTGCTTACAGCAAAACCCACCCAGGGGGCACCACGACCATTCACTTCCTGCTCTGAGCATCTTCAGGTGTTACTCATTTCCTCTACTAAGTCCATTAGGGGTGAGCATCATTCATGACCCCTTCCTGATGCTTTTTATGCCCCGTAACAGGGCTGAGTTTTGGTGCCCGCTCTCGTTTGGTTGGTTCTGCTCTTCCAGAACGTCCTCTCACCTTGGGGCCAGGATTACCCCACTGCAGGGCTGGGGAAACCCCATTTTAATGGGCTTTTAGTTAGAAATTCTTTACTTAGAGGACGGTGAGGCCCTGGCACTGCCCAGAGCTGTGGGTGCCCCATCCCTGGAGGTGCTCAGGCCATGGTTGGGCCCTGGGCAGCCTGAGCTGGGGGGCACCCAGCCCACAGCAGGGGTGGAACCAGAAGGTCTTTACGACCCCTTCCAACCCAACCATTCAGCAATGCCACGATGAATGTGGTGATGATGCAGTGATGGTTTGGGCAGGCTGGGCAGATGTGCAAACCCAGGATGCAGCACCTTTCTTCTACCACACACACAAGACAGAGACACGGACACCCATCACTCACTGCATCGCCCCTCACCGACATCCCCAGCCCTTCACAACCCAACAGCAGGACGGGCGCCCCGCAACACCGCACCGACAGACGGATCTCTGTGCCGGGTGCTCTTTGCAAAACAGAAAGGCAGGTTTGTTTTTGCTTTTTTTTTTTTTTTTTTTTTTAATCTTTTTTTTTGATTTTGGTTTTCACAATTCAGCCACTGGTTCCATCCATCCCGAGGGGCCTTTTTTTTTTTGCATAGGCTACAGCCCAGCCCCCATGGGATGAGGAGAAGGATGGACCAGCTGGCAGCGCCCGCGGGGTCCCCTATGGCAAATCCTCCCTTCAGGGCTTTGGTCACACACAGGTGACATTCACCACCCATGGCGAAACCACAAAGTCAGCACTTTTCTGCCTCACCCCCCACCCACCCCAGGCATTTTTTTGCTGTTTGTTTTTCTCAGCGTTGTTTCTTTGCCATCCCTCCTTTCCCACCCCCCTCCCCCCTTTCTTTTTTTTAGCACGGATGTAAGAAAGGACAACACAAATTCCAAGTCTAATGGTATGTTCACAAGGACAATCTACACGTTCACCAAATTAAAACAGGAGAAAAGAGAGGAAGAGAGAGAAAGACAGAAAGGATGCAAGCTGTCACTGAGGCTCCCGTGCCTGGACCTCTCCGCTGGACCTGCAGCAGTTCTTCTCCCATCAGCACCGCCGCCATCAGGCTGTCCTCCTCTAGATGGTGGAGGTCCGGTCGACACCGTCTGCAAGTGGGAAGGCAGAGTTAGGGGCGGCCCTGGGGTCACACTGCTCTGCTCCTGACTGCCCCTGGTCATCCCCTGAAGTGGGATGGAAGCAGGGCAATCCCCCATTCATCCTCCCATAGGGTGGCAATAGGGTCTTTCGGGGCTGATATAACCGCTCTCCTCCCACAGTCTCTTTGCAACCCACATTGGTACCATGGCCTCAGTGGGGTTTTGCTCCTGCCACGGCCCCCTGTCCCCTTCTCCAGGAGCAGATGGGGGTTCCTGACAGTTTGGTGGCAATGTGGCCATGAGTCTGGGACTCCCTATTCCAGCACGTGGGGATGGAGCCGGCCCTGGGGTACTGCCTTGCTCCTCTCCAGATCGTCCAACCCAGCAGTACCGATTGATAAAAGCCCCACAGCCTTTTCAACCCAGCACAGCAGGGATGCGACCAGCCCACTGCCCTGCAGCCAAGGATGTGCCACCCAACCCAAAGCTGCACAACAGGACCCAGTGCGAGCATCCCTCCACCTCCACCAGCGCACAAGGAGGCTGCCACAGCGCACAAAGTGCATCCCAACCCTATTTCCTCCCCCCCCCCCCAGCACAAGATGCCCCCCTGCATGAACCACAGCACACCCCCAACCCTCCTCCAAACCCCATCCCAATCCCTGGGGTGCAGAGTGGGGCTACCCTCTCTCCCCACGCTCTGCACAATGCAGAATGAGCTGCATTACACTCAGGGGATACGCAGGGGCAGCACACAGCAGGGTCTGTGCCCACCCCAACAGAGCACTGCCTGTTCTGCTCAGCCAGGCGGGATTTAAGACTTGAAAACAAACAGGTTTGTTACTCTTAGATATTTTTTTCCCCCAAAGGTTTATTATTATTATTCAATATTATTTTTTCTGCAGGGCTATTTATAGCACAGCCGGGTTGGAGAGGCTTGGGGGGGGGGGGGGGGGGGGGGGGGAATACGACCTGGAAAAAACAAATAACTTGGAGGAGCAGTACCCTGCACAGGAACAACACAGCTAAGCCTCGCCTGGGCGCGCGCCGCAGGAACGCGTCGGTGACAGCAGTGTCCTTGTGCCCACAGCCAGCACCCTGCTGCCACGTCCAGTCCTCGCTCCCACGTCCCTGTCCCTGGGCAGTGCCATCGCTGCAGGGAGCCTTGTCCTCCCCGTGGGTTCCCATCCTCCACCATCCGACAGTCTGTGGTTTTTGGGGCCGCGTATTCAGGAGGCTCTGGGCGACGCGGGCTGCTCGGCTCGTCCCATCCTGGCGTCCCCACGCCATCCGGGTCCGCTGCGTCACGGCGTGTCCGGTGCCTCCCTGGGCTCCCCTCTTGCACTGCTTGCAGCCTGGACCTCCTCCTCCCTCCCTGCTCCTTGTCCCCACCCAGGCTGCCAGCATCACCGCGACCCCAAAGGGATGGCTGCAGCCCTGGGGGTCCCCGTGTCCCCTCAGCAAAGCAGGGCTTGGGCTGGCAGAGGGGTAGAGCACTCTGAAGCCTGTGCACCATTCGAGAGCTTGGGTGGCTTTGTCATTAATTAACAGCAGACTAGTGAGCTAACACTAATGATGATTAGCAAGCTAACTAGTGGCTAAAAGCACAGGCTTTGCCAGCGCCGGGCGCAATCCCTGCGTTTAGTTTTACCCCTCTGTCCCGACAGAGCTGGCTGAGACCTCTCCGTGGGAGCAGCAACCATCCCACCCTGTCTCATCTCTCACAGCCAAAGCTGGTCCCAGCCCTTGGGGGGCGTGGGGCAGCCCCTGGGGGGCTTGGCTGAGGCCGCCTGGACGTGCTGGAAGAGCCCAAGGAGGAGGGAGTGCTCACCGCTGAGCGCGTGCTCCGTCATGCTCAGGCACAGGGACTCCAGCCTGTTGTTGATGTCAGGTTCAGTCACCGGCACCTGGAACTCTGCAAGAGACAGGGACAGAAGAGCTGGGTCAGGGGACACGCTGGGGACCTGACCTACACACCCCTTTGGCTTCCCCTTGCTTGGGTTTCTCCCACTCCAACCAACACCCACCCACATCCCAGCGCACTATCACTGCTCTTAACACTCCTTTTTCCAGTGCAATAACCTCAGTAAAGAGAAGTTTCCAAAAATCACCACGTTTCTCCCACACTTCCTATCAATGTATTTCCCATCCTGTAAATCCTACATTCTGTTTCCTATCCTACAAATCCTGTATTTCCGATCCGATAAATCAGGGAGAGCTGGAGTGGCAACACAAGATGGATGGGCCAGAGGGCTGTAGGTGCTGCTGCTGTCCCTTGGCTTTTCCACTGCCCTGTCCCCAAATACCCTGGCTGTAAGTGATCTGCACCCCCAGCCCGGCGGCATTTCAGCCCGCAGGTCACACACAGTGCCAGCTTTAAATAGAGCACACGTGGGAGGCCACGCTTGGTCCCAGTTTGTCAGGGGTGTAATGCCCCATATGAATTGCCATAGTAAGAAAAGCCATGCTCAAAGGGTGACGGAGGGCTGCCCAGAGGAATGGGGACGAGCATCCCCACGGGAAGGATGGGAACTTCACAGGAACCACTGAATCAGAGGATGCTCCTACAGGAGCTCCTCGAGTTCCTAGGGAACATTATCCAGGCGTTCAGGAGGGAAGCAGAGATGGGAGCGTTCACCTTCATAGGCATTAACAAAAGAATTTCCTTTGAGGCATCCAGTCACTTCTCCCACACCAAGGCCACATGCAAGTGACAAAGTGACCACGGAGCGACAGCGTGAAGTGAACTGCCCCAGAGGGCAGTTATGCAGGGCACCAGCACGGCTGCGGTGTCATTTGTAGGGCCAAGCAGTATCTCTGCTTCAACCCATCCCAAAGGCATCCTGGTGGCATGATGTCCTAAATAAGAGCAAGACTGGCTATCGGCTGGCACGGCCACTTCCACACCATGGGATGAGGAGAAGCAAAAGGGAAATGCTTGCTTCCTACCTGGCTGCTGGAACATCAGCATGGTCTGCGGGGAGGTGTGCACTGGCAGCGAGCGCGTCCTCTGCACTGAGCTGTGGCTCCTGCTGGGCATGCTGTTGCTGCCCCCAGGGTTGGCAAACCAGAGGTTCTGTAGGATGCAAAGAACCGAGTGAGGTGGGAACTGGTGGGAGACGATGGTGTTGGATGGGAGACGATGGGAGATGGGGAATGGGGGGAGATGGAAACTGGTGCGAGATGGGAAATAGTGGAAGAAGGGAAACGGTGTGCATCGGGACAGTGATGCTCCCATCCACACCCATCTGAGCCTCTCCACCCTCCTGCCAGGTATTTATTAATGCACACCCCCGGGTGTGATATACATCTATGGATCAATACCAAAGTACCCCGGGGGCTCAATTCTCCCCCTCTGTGCACCCAGCTGCCCTCCCTACTCCACGGGTCGCTCCCCACAAAGCCATGAGCTTTGACCAACCTGTCTGCCTTGCTTGAGGATGGCAGGGCTGGTGGCAGGGCTGCGCTGTGGGGTGCCCAGCAGCCCACTGGGACCCAGCAGCCCCAGGCGGGCAGTGGGGAGGTTGCGGGAGGGGATCTGGAACTGGCGGGGGTTTCGTCTGCCCAGCCCTGCCCCGGCGGATCCGGCTGTAGGTAAGGAGTTGGACTGCCCAAAGCCTCGGCTGCAGAGAGAGAAATGCTGGGGTGAGACTGGAGGTGCTCTGCAGGTGGGTTTGTGATGGTTGCAATGGGGCTCTGTGCCCTCCCACCTGCCGACCATGGGTCCATGCTGTCTGTTTTCTTGAGGTTTGATTTAAACTCATCTTGCAGCTGGGGCACAAAAGAAGTCTCTCCCATTTGGATTCCTTAATGACTGATAGAGGCTCAGCTCACGCTGTTGGAACCTTCTCTTCTGCGAGGTTTGTTTTTATGAACAAAGCCCTCTCTGACACTGCCCCAGTTTGGTAAGATTTCGTCATAATGGCTTTCTGAGCCACTTGGGACAGGCTGAGTGAAAGGCAGCCAGTGTTGGGACCTGCTCTAACATCACAACCCCAGGACTGCAGCAGAATGGCCCAGACCCAAGATCAGGTAGTCACAAGTGGAATTAATGGGGGCAGACATTGAGGCCATGGCCCTGGCCGTGGTAGGATTGGAACCAGGTATCCTTTAAGGCTCCTTCCAAGCCACTCTATAACCCTGACAGGCCTCTATGAAATGCAAAGTGCAAGGCAGTGCCACGTCCCCTCTGCCCACCACCCCCTCTTGCTCTGGCAGCAAGCAGTGCTGACTGCAATCACATGTATTCAGTGGAACGAAGCAAAAGGCTGACATTATTGTTCAAACTGGTCTAAAAATAGCCTTGTTCTTGAAACAACCCAACTGCATGCTAGGATCACCCAAACCCCAGCATCACCGTGGATGAGTAAACAATGTGTTCATAGCACCGTGCTCTTTAACAGCGGGCTTCCAACCTATCTGCCAGCTTTCTGATGGCTTTTTGGTGGAACTCCAGCCCTGATCTAATGAGCAGAAGGCAGGAGGGAAGTAGGCAGGGTGAGAAGTGGCACAGGGATGCCCTCTGCTTGCTCAGCTCCTCGCTGGCTGAGCTTCCCATCTGTGAAATGGGTGCAATCGCGCTGCCCTCCTGCTTCTGGATGGATTTAATCTGCTAGATGCCTGGGATCAGGGCCAGGCTGTGGGGTAGCATCAGGCAGCAGCATGAGCATCCCCATTCAAAATGGAGCTGCAGGACTGTTTGCCACCCCTCCATCCTCCCCAGTGCCCGCGTACCTCCGCTGCTGCCGATAGCCTGACAGCTCCAGGAGGGATTTCCGAGGGAAAGACCTAAAGAGTTTTTGCACCTGCTGTTTCCATGACAACAGCCGTTTCTTCTGTATCTCTGTAAACGCCTGGCCACCCCAAAAAAAAAAACAAAAGAGAGAAAAATAAGAAACACATGAGTATTTTTCTGGATGGAATGAGTAGGGCTGTGTATGTGCATGCACAGAAAGCAGCAGGCAGTGGCACGATCCCATAGCTGTGGTCACAGCCCTGAGCTGCCAGTTCAAGAAGCATCTGGACGCTACTCTCAGACATATGGTCTGATTTTTGGGTGGTCCTGCGTGGAGCCAGGAATTGGACTCAAAGATCCTTATGATTCCCTTCCAATTTGGGATATTCTATGATTCTATGATATAAAAAAAACCAACACCCAGAGATTTCCCTATCCCTGCCAGGGCACAGCTGTACCTCTTGCACCATTTCCAGGGGTCCCAGGGGTACCAGCTCAGTGGGAACACTCCTTGGATGCTCACAAATCAGCTTGTCTTTTATTTAAGCTGCATGCACAGCTTGGAGCTTAGTAGGGCCAGGCTGGCACGAGGCACTTCCCAGCTCCACATCCATGCCACCATGTAAGCAGTGGGGGAGCAGTGTTTCTGTGCACCCTACTGGCCCCATAATTACTATTAATACTCCCCAAAAATATTTGTGTTAGAAACCAGAGCGTTTACATAAACAGATACTTTGGAAACAACAAGATTTGTCACAACTCACCTCGTGTATTAGACATTTGTCTATAAGCTGTAAATAGGAGCTTATATTCTCTTCATCTGGTCGGGAAACTAAAAGTTGTGTGCACACTGCAAGAAAGAGAAGGGAAAATCAGAGGGAACGTAGTGCTGAGCTGGGATCAGGGCCTTGGATCCCCCCTTCCCTTGTATCAATGAGAAAAAAAGCATGTCCCTAATTCCTGTCCTATATTTAGGGTCAGATTTTGTTCTCAGTTACACTGGTGTCCATTCAGTTGAGTCCTCAGAATTAGACCCAAGCAAGCCAGGAGCACAGGACCTGCCCCCTTCCCATCTCCCCATTACAACATGTGAAAGGCAGCAGACGACAGCAGGTTTTTAACAGAGCTGCTGTTTCCCAATGCACCTCAGAAAGTTTCCTTCTATTCTTGGTCTTCTGTGCACGCCTGCTGGATGCAGCCAGCATGAACACCTCAGATACTGTGGAGGGGAAGCAGGACGTGTCTAAAATACCTGCTGCAGCAGCCCTGTGTATGGCACACGATGCTGCTCTCCACCTCACACTTCTACCATCCACCCCTGGCACATTAATCCCAATGCAAACCCTACACCCCACATGGAACAGCGCCTGCATGTTTGAATGTCCTGCATCTAACCCGCAGTTTAAAAAGGGGCTTAGACCCAGCTGGCCTGTGTGAGACACTCACAGAACCTCGCTCACCTTTCCCCATCACCCTTGTGAACTGTCCAGGCAGGTCACCTTCAGGCAAAGGGCCTCCCCCCGACTCGCCCTCACAGCCCGGCAGGTGATGCTGCTGCATGCCCCCCGCTGCAGAGTCCTTGCCATCGGAGCCCTGGCTGTCTGAGCCCAGCAGGGAGGGGGGATGATGTGAGTCCGTGTCCCGGCTGTGCTCCTCCGGGCTGGAGATTTGGGAAGAGTAGGCTTTGATGGGGGTGAGGATCATTTGGTGTAGTTCCTGCAGCGGGACACGCAGGTTGCCACCTTCCAGGATGTCCTGCGGGTTCAAGGCAAGGGAGGATTTGTGGTGAAGAAAGGGCACTGCTTACAAACCAGACCAGCACCATTGAGTTGGTTTGAGTTGGAAGAGACCTTAAAGCCCATCCAGTCCCACTCCGTGCCATGGGCAGAGGCACCTCCCATCAGATCAGGATGCCCGAAACCCCATCCGTGGCCTTGGGTGCCTCCAGGGACGGGAGATGGGACACGCACAGCTCTGTGCAGCCTGCAGTTGAACTGAAATCCCTGCAGCAAAAAAAATTCAGCCTGGAGATACAGGGATGCACGACGTCAGGCTGTTGGGCAATACTTTCTGGGGAAATCTGCTGCTCTGCTAACCGGCAGAGAGGGTGGAGCAGCCTCTTTCCAAGAAAGCAGCAATCTTCAGCAGCAAGACAATGCCCCAAAAAATCCATCACACACACATGCTCTTGCTTAACCTCAGGATAAAAAAAACAAAAAAAGAAAACTATTTGGATAGGAAGCCTGGAAAACCAGAGATGTCTCTTCCCAAGTGCAGCAGCACTGAGTTCCAGCACAGTGTGGTACAGGGAGATCCCCCAGCCCACACCCAGCGTGTGAGTGCCATCCAGGGAGAGCTGGACAGGCTCGAGAAATGGGCCCACATGAACCTCATGAGGTTCAATGAAGCCAAAGTGCTCATTTGGGTTGGGGCAATCCCAGGCATGTGTACAGACCAGGAGGAGAATTGACTGAGAGCTGCTCTGGACGTGAAGTCCTTCCCAACCCAAGCTATTCTCTGCTATGAGTCTATGATTCTAAGCAAAGCAGCCCCTGGCACTTCCCTCCTTGTATTTTGCAGCATGCATAGCTGGCTGGGCTGGGCTTGTGGTCAATGCCATATCCCAAAACCTACGTGGAGAGGAGGGAGTAGAGGCTGGAAAACACATCGCAGAGGTGAGCTCAATCCAGTGGGCTGCCTCTTGGATTTAATAGTGATTATTAATGTATGGCAGTAAATATGACTTAATTAGCTCCTGCAATACTCCAAGTACAATCCTGTATTATAAATAAATAGCAAAGCAGTGAGCTAAGGAAAACACCAATAAATAGCAACACACCACAGAGGTATTTAAAGGCCCCTAGTGGGAGGCTGTGCTGGTTGCTGTTGGAGGATGGTGCAATTAAATATAATACAATATCCCAATAACAAATAGCAAAAGGTCAGGCGAACTGCTCCCACTGGGTCTGTGGGGGAAAACAGGAAACATAAAAGCTGTTGTCATTACTTACCCTTTCTAATGATTTGAGCAGGTTTTGTCTTTCTTTTAGCTTTTGGATGCTGATGACTATTTTGTGTCTTGCGCCTTTGGTAACGTTCTGCAAAAACAGCACACAGCCTGGCATTACCATTTCCATGGGATGACCTGAGCAACCCAAAGCCCTTCCCTCTGAAATGGAACGGGCTGCTATAAATTAATCCAATTTCTGATCTGCATAGAAAACCAGTCAGGAAATTGCTGGAGACGTAGATTTCTAGCTAACCCATCCCTACCCTGCTATATCTCAAAGAGTGAAAGCAAAGGTGTTGCCTGGATTTTTTTACACCAAGGCTAACACAGATATAAGCTGAGACAGGGGACGTTCTCAAAGGTTTACTCAGAAATCAGCCACCAAAGTCCCACTGACTTTCGGGAGCTACGGCCTGAAGCCTGTGCCCCCAAAACGCCCAAATCCCAACATGACCAAACCCCAAGCACAGCTCCCAGCGACTTCGAAGAAGATGGGAATTCCAGTAAGAAATCTGGGATGTGGCCTTCTCAAAGTACAGTGAGTTTTTTCACTCTCCCAACGCTCCATGCTCCTTTTGCTGTTTGCTCTCCAACCAGCCACGAGGGCACAAGACGCATCCAGGCGTCCCGTTGCCAGTGGGATGCGCTGGGGCTGACAGCCTTGTGCCCTCCTGCAGACCTACTTGTGCCTCGAGCTGGCATTCAGTGAGGGCCATCATCTCCTCGTACGTCATCTGTGAGAAGAGCGCGGCGTACTTGTGCAGCCGGAGACTCTTCAGCCAGGCTGGAACATCTGCAGCACAAGGGCAATGGGACAAGAGCTCCCCGTTAGTTATGATGCTGCTTAACGACACGTGTTATCAACAGCTGGGTCAACTGAGGAGGCAACAGAGGGGTTTTTTAAGGGCTGCTTTTCCCATGTGCCATCCCACTGATGCTG
Organism: Centrocercus urophasianus; assembly: GCF_019232065.1. Classification (NCBI taxonomy): domain Eukaryota; kingdom Metazoa; phylum Chordata; class Aves; order Galliformes; family Phasianidae; genus Centrocercus; species Centrocercus urophasianus. Next base: position 49,585,027 of record NW_024884586.1, read on the forward strand.
CAGGTGCCCAACTGAGCTTCACGGGGCCCTAAGGAGGCTGAGATGCTATGGGTGCGATGGAAGGGGGACTCAGAGTTAGTTCCCTGGCTCTTGAAACCACTCTGATCCAATCACTCTTGTCTACACTACACCCAAGATAAAACCATTAGGATGTGTTCCAGCATCTGCTCCATTCATCACAAAGCATCCCACCAAGCTCAGTGGGTCCAGACCCACTGCTATACACTCAGTCCCTACACAGGGCCCCTTCACAAAATGACCTCAAGTCTTTTCCTAAAGCTGAGTTGGCTGCCCTGATGCCCACCTGCAGCCATGCAATTTGGTGATGCTACATGGGGGGCTGGTGTTGTGCCATGGCATGGGCATGCTCCTCATGCTTTGTTGGAAACATGGAAGCTGCAGAAGGGAATGGTGGGATTGAGCTTAGCACCAGCAAATGGCTGTGCTGCAGCTTACAGACACTGATTTACAGCGTGAGGGAAGATGAGGTGTGCTGAAAATTTAAACAGCTGCTTAAAGAGAAACAAACAGATCGTCATTATTTTACATTGGAGAAGGGAGAAATGATGTGCTGTCAAAGATGGTCTCCAAAACCCACTTTTGTAGCTTCAGCCCCACTCAGAGCTTCCCCTGGGTTCTGCAGGTGATGGTTTCAGCCCATGCTGCTGCTTCTGCTCTATGTCCTACAGGCTTCAAATGCTCTGGCAGATTGGGACCTGACTCATTTAGCAGCTGAACAGCACCACGTAGCCTGCCAAGCCCACTGCACTCCATTGGCACCCTCAGCAATCCCATCAGTCCCATCAGTCCTTGTCCCCTGCCTCATCCATGAGATATCTTCCAGCACCATCTCAGCCTGCACTGGGTAGCACAGGAATAAAAAACAGCATTTCAGCCCCAAACAGCATTGAAGCCCACACTCATGTAAGGCAGAACATATGGTGGGCCCTGACTGCCTGTGCAGGGAGGCACTGACCGTGAACAAGGGTGGGAGGGGAAGGAGCTCCCTGGGCTCTGCCTGCTCAACGTGCCCATCAAGGAGTACCCACTTCCCCATGCACAGACCCCTTTGCTGCTTGCTAAAGGAGGGTCACCCGTGTCTCATCCCTGTAAAGACCCCAGCGCCACACTCAGCCCACCTCAACAGGTCCCCAGTGAGTTTTCATCTGCAAACAGGCAAAGCTCCCACCCTCCTGGTAAGACCTCCTGCTCCATCCCTGCAAAGCCCAAGGCCAGGCTGGATGGGGCTTTGGGCACCCTGGGCTGGTGGGAAGTGTCCCTGCCCATGAAAGCAGCTGGGACTGGATGTTCCCTTCCAACCCAAACCATCCTGCCCACTGACAGGCTCTGTCCACTGACACAGGTCAGGACTTGTGTTCCAATTAAATCCCTGAAGGAGATGAACCTCAACAAGGGGGCAAAGCAGTTACCAAGTGCAGACAAGTTCAAATTTGCCATTTTCCAAGGGTTCCAACACGTGACAATTCTAAACCCCGCTACCAAAAGCCTCACCCCAATTTTCTGCTTTGAGAAATGAAAAGCCATTAACAGCAAGCCCTCTGCTTCCAGCACAGGGCCTGGCAGGTTTGAATCTCAGCTTCATTTATGGGAAACACAACATTCTAGTGATGGTACATTAGAGATCTGCCTGTTCCTCTATTCCCTGGGGACATTTGCATTTGGCACAGGACAAAGTCAATGGGAAAGTCCAACTGGACACCGGCAGAAGAGAGATTCATTCACACATATGGAACCCTGCAGAAAATAAGGATGTGCAAAAGCCTGCATAAGGTGATTTCATGGCCCTTGGAAAGCCCAACTCCCCAGTGACCCCATGGAGCAGTGAGCTTGCCTTCCACACACAGAGCTACTCCTTAATCACCAATTATTGGGACATAATTGCTAAGTCATGGCACGATTGCCCAAAACGCCGTGTCTAACGTGAGCAGCAGGATGAGGACTTCTGTGCTTCCTTCAGCACGAAGATAGATGGAAAACAGAGAAATACATAACATCAGGGGAGATGAACCACAGGTGGGGGTCCCTGGTGGGCCCCAATGCATCCAATGGTTGCCCTGGAGGGTGGAAGAGAGAGCAAGTTTGGGGAAGGCACTTCAGAAGACGTGGCTGCAGCTCCGAACGGATCTGGCAAAGCCAGAACCCGGTCTGGATGAAATAAGACACAATCCAATAAAAATGCATGAAGTTGTGCACGGATGTAGGAACAGCAAACGGCACAGAATGAGAGCAGGGAACGGGCAGTACTTTTTGCAGAGGAGATCTGGGGATACAATGGATCGCACGCAGCCAGCGCTGTCGTGTTATTTGAGCACAGCAAGCTGCACAGCACCAGAACCCTGTCCATGTGGCAACCAAGTCCTCTCTGCTCAGCTCTGACACAAAGCCCAGTTCTGGGCAACACATCTTCAGAAGGACATGTGCTTTATGGAAGAAAACCAGAGGAGAGAAGGAAGCACGATCCCAAGTTTAGAAAACTGGGAATAAAACAGGTCAGTGCAGCCTGAAGGAAATACAGTTGAGGGGACGGCATGACAGACTTTGGGCATGAGACCAGAGGCTGCAGACATCTGGTTTGAATGTCCCTGAGAGCGGGACAGAAGCAGATTGTCTGACTCAGCAGTGGGGGAACAGAGCAGGGATGTGCATGAAGCACCCTGCAGAGAGGGGCGAGGAGGGGAAGCGGTGACAAAGAGAGTGGGCTGGGTTAGGAAGATCCTGATGGGCAAAAGCACCTCTGGTTGTTATATTTGGTTCTCTGAAGGAAATTGAGCAGCCTTGGCCATATGGGTGAGGGGGATTCAATGCACTTCTCTGGGAAAATTACCACCTAGGTCACAATCATGCAGAGTGAAGCCCAGCCAAGTCTCTTCCCCAGCCTCACCAGCAGAAACCCAGAGAAACGTCATGTGGGGAAAACCCACTCTGTGCCACCTGCCCTGATGTGGTTCTCCCTGCCTGAGCTCCCTAATTAGAAGCTTGTTAGTGAGCAGAGCCCCCTAGAAACCCCTTCTGTCACATCCACAGCCCGTGGCCACTGTCCCAAGGCATCATCTCAAGGCAAAGCCCACCCAGGGATAGGGCTCAGCACACAGCATCACAGGGCAAACCAGGAGTGTTTCCACACATTTCTTCCATGCAAATCACAGAAAGTCACACCGTGCCCGTTCAAATACTGTTCCACATTACAGAGGACTCCTCCATACCCAGATCTGTCTGCCATTAGAACAAAATCACCCCTTGTAACTACTGGAAAATACGTTTCCTTGTTCTAGTGCACCACTGGTCTTCACGCGATAGAGCTGCTTTGCATTAATGAGAAGCAACCGTCCCTGCTGGCACTGTGTTACACTGCATGCCTGACAGCAGTTGTTTAAATAAGTCTCTGCTAGCTGTGAGTTCATTTCCAGTCATTTTCTCTGCTCACAAGAACACGCAGGCTGTGAGTTTGCCCATTCTGCACAGTTACTGCGATTCATTCCCCTACAGCCTGACGTTTGCCTTCCATCTTTGCAGCAACGACGTTTCATTTCTGCCTTACTTACTAAAAGTCTCTGTGAAAAGCAGGCAAAATGGGAAAAACTGAGATACGCGGGATGAAGTCAGTGCAAACAAGCATCCTGGGCCCCAGATACTCGGTGGGGTTCTGTTCACATCAACCATCGCAATGATAAATGACCCATGACTTGTTAAACTTATTTTTTCACTGTAATTGGAAAATTGAAAGAGGAAGAGAGCACCACTGGCAGCTAAAAACACAGGCTATGGAGAAAATGCAGCTTTTTGGAGCCTAAGCCATCACCCTAATATGGTGAGACCAAAACGATGACGCAGCGATGACGCCAACAAGGGTGCGACCAAAGCCCAAGTTCCCCAAAAATGGCCCCAAAAAGGTCCTGGGAGCAGGCAGGGGCAAAAAGGGGGGGAGGCATCTCAGTTGTCACTCACCTTTCATACCACTCCCTTCCTCCTGGAATGTGTTACGAGCGGAAGGCTGATCTTCTAAATGTTCACTCCCACCACTTCCCGAAGAGGCTACACTGCTTTGTGGAGACAGGGGGGCATGATCGGAAGGGATGCACTGGGGTCCTCTAGCTCGTAAGTCCTCATGAGACATCCATCCATGTCCTAGAGGCTGGTTTGGCACATTCATGGGTGGGGTAAGGGACACAGAGCGTTTCAAAGGGCTGTGGTGTGTCTGGCCTGAGAGAACTGAAAAAAAATAAAATCAAACAGGTTATTCCCCCCTCGCGGCCCAGGATGCAGCAGAGTCCCCCGAAAAAAAAGTATATATATTTATATATATTTATATATAAAAAAATCAAATGGGTGGTGACTCGGCACGGTGCCGGGGGCTTCATGGTGCCCAGGATGCTGGAATACTGCTATTTTTTTTGCTCTTTGCCTCCCAGTACCTGCAACAAGATGGGGTTACATGAGCTCCACGGGGATGCTTTGGTGAGGGTGAGCCATGGGTTTCTCTCCAGCCGAAAAAAGGAGCCGCTGCCTGTCTGATAAGGAGGATGCTGCTGGTATTTCAGGCAGAATGGGAAATTTCAAGCAGCTACGCTGAGCTCATTAAGCATCCTGTAACCATCACACACTGCCCCAGAACCAACCCTTGCTGAGAAAGGCATGGAAGCTTTTCAGAAGGGGAAGCTTTTCCCTCTGGGCTAGCACTCAGCTCATGCCCTGAAGCAAGAGCATTTGCACATCTGCCTAAGGTAACCGTGGAGAAACTTATTACCCAAATAGATCTCTCAGTCTCTTGAAGTCCTACCAAGCTCCTGCAGTCAGCTGAGCTATCGTCAGTAATGAGAGCATCCCCGCTCCCCAGCCCAGCAGGCATGCTTTCATCTGCATGCTGCCTTCCCCAAAAAAGCAAAATGCAAAGCAGCAGAAAAAGCACAGCCTGGACATGGAGGTAAGTCTGAGTCCCCCACTGCAGAATTCTCCTTGGAAAGCTTCGGATTTGCTTTTCCCCCCAGTTTTATGCATGTTTGTATTTCCTGCCTGACATTTTAACACCATCAAGCTCAATTTCTTTCTAATAAATGATTTTAATGATGCTGGGAAAAGAGCAATGGCTAACCCCTGCATTTGAAATTATTTCAGAGCTCTCTGAATCCAGGATCTTTGGGGAACCCCACACAGGTGCAGGTTTAGTGGGACAATCTGCTTTAGCTCTGCATCCAGAGCTACAGAATCATAGTGTCCTTTGAGTTGGAAGGGATCACTCAAAGCCCTCTGATCCAACTCCTCTGCAATAACCAAGGACACCCACAGCTCCATCAGGTGCTCAGAGCCCCATCCAACCTGACCTGAGCTATCTGTAGGGATGGGGCACCAGCACCTCTCTGGGCAATCTGTGCAGTGCCTCAATGCCCTTCCAGTCCACGATTCCCCTGTGGGGCAATCAGTGCACACCTCTAGCATTCCTGTCTCTTGACAGTGCCTTCCCTGCTGGCACGTACTGCAAGCACCACACAGAAGGAGTGGCTTGTGGTGAGGAATGTGCTCTCTTCCTATTGAACAACTACAGAAATGCCCCGCAGAAGCCTCTTGACAGAAAAGGACGTCAGTGCAGAGCTGGATTTGTTTTCAAAGCAGTGTTTCCTAAATGGGAAAACATCCTGATGGTAAAACAGAAATATTTCAGGTTTTCTTGGATGAGATATTTAAGTGCTGTGGCTCAGCCAGGAAAGCCAAACTGTGCCAAGCCCTGCAACATCCAGGGGGCTGAGGTCACCCCAGACAACTGTAGGATAAATTCCTTTAAGGAAATATTCATGCAGAGGAGATGTGCAGGAATGGGGTATGGGCAGCACAGGAGCTTGCAGGGCATGAGCTGACTGTAGGATCATCATAGGATAGCTTGTAGGGAGCCCAGGGCTGCTGCTTGCAAGCTGTCCTCTCCCCAAGTAAGAGGATGCTCTGGGCTTAAATCCAGCACGGATTTCCTCCTGAGCAACCATCCCCTTGCAAACTGCTGCTCTTCCATCTTCATTTTACATCCCCTAATTAGAAGCCGGCGTCAGCTGGTGGAGAAATAATGGACTCTGCAGGCTGGTCAGGAACAATTAGAAACCACCCAGTGCAACACATAAAAATCAGTTCCACTTCTTCTCCCGAGATAGCACAAAGCCAGCATCCAGCAGGCTGCTGTATGAGGCCATTCACACAGCTCCTGAGAAATGCTGTAGGGAAACTCCTCCAAAAAGGATGCTGCACATTACAATCTTACTTTGTAATTGTGGTAGGAGGCCCTGGAGCTGGCAGGCAATGCTTGACCCAGGAGCATGGCACAGCGTGGGTGCCCATTTGTTGGCACACTGATGAATGCTGCTGCTTGGGCTTCTGCTCTCTTGCTTCTTGAAATAACAGATGCAGCCGATGATCCTGAAAGCATCACCTCCTTCCTTGCTTTTGGAGCACTTTTTGGGTGGTCTGAGGTGAAGCTGGCGATGCCAATGGCTGAGCTGGGATAATCTGCTCCTTTGGTCTTCTGCTAAAATAAATGAGCTGCACGTGCTCAATCCTGGGCAGCCTCAGCCCATTGCTGCAATACAGCTCCTAAATCACACCCAAACCACGGACAGCCACAACCTGGCTGTCACTGCTAAATATAACGCCTCTGAGATCAGCCTGAGACGTTTGGCATCCTAGGGAAAAATATAATAAATAACCCAGAGCCAGCATTGAGAAATGCGTGCTGTGCTGCCGGAGCACTCTTGGGTTTCAGACCAAGCTTGGCGTCGTGTTTCCAAGGGACAAAAATAAAAGGGTAGAGAAGGAGCGGGTCTGCATCTGGGCTATGGGATGCTGCAGGAGGGACAGAGCAGTGAGGAGAAAACTTGGGTCACCCCTATGCTTCCTGGCTTTAGCATCACTCACCTCAAAATCTGGCTTTGGGGTGACACACCGAGCTGCTGGGGTGCCCTTTAAACCAACCTCGCATCCCTTTCACCACTGCACAGGGAAAGCACTGCATTGCAAAGCGAGCCTTGAGCCAAGGAATCAGGAAGAAGCACAGACAGCAGAAAAGCCTGCCGTGCAAACTCCAAAAAGAAAACCACCAAAAACAAAACCCCACGACTTTTGAAAATGCTGTTTCCTGTTCAAGAAGAGCACTGGACAGAGCAACAATAACCCATTTGTCAGTGTCACAGCTCTTGTGGGGCCCCATCCAGGCTGAACTGGGAATGGAGCAGGCAATGGGCACTGGGGCACAGAGGGTCTGCCCTGAGCCAGATGAATGCAATGCCCTCTCTCCTGGCCAACGAATGCAGTTTCTTTTATACATTCATACACAAATCAAGCCCAGGGAATTCTGATCCATTAATAATAATGCTTCCGTGCTAAGCTGAGCCTCAGCCATTAGCTCAGAATTAATTAATTTTTGCTAGGAGCTCCTGGATCACTTTGGCAAACCCAGGGTGGTATCTGGTGTGGTCAAATGCAGCCATGCAAGCTGGAAAACATGTTTCGAGACTGGACGTAGGCAAAACCCTGTGGGATGCCTCCAACAGCCACTGCATTGGCCACTGGTAAGACCTCCAGCCTGAGAAACATCTGCATTAGCTTCTACAACATAATATTCTACAACCCAGGGAGGTTGTGGAGTCTCCTTCTCTGGAGATGTTCAAGACCTGCCTGGATGCCTACCTGTGCGACCTGCTGTAGGGAACCTGCTTTGGCAGGGGGGTTGGACTCGATGATCTCTGGAGGTCCCTTCCAACCCCTACAATTCTGTGATTCTGTGATATTCTTTGAATGGAGAACCCCCTCCATCCTCCATTTCTAGAGACCAAGCTGGAAGATATAGGTTGGCAATGTGCCTTTACAGAGCAATGTGCAACCTGTAGGATAAGCAAAGGACTCTGAGCAGGACAAGTGGAAGAGATGGATGCCAGGTTAACTGGCAATAGGGCAAGAGGGAATGACCCCAGGCTGCACCAGGGTAGCCTAAAGTTGGGTATTAGGAAGAATTTCTTCACTGAAAGAGCAGTGCTAGAGTGGCACAGCTGCCCAGGAGTGGTGGGGTCACCATCCCTGGGGGAGTTTCAGAGCCGTGGAGATGTGGCACTGAGGGACGTGGGCATGGTGGGGTGGGCAGAGGTTGGGGATCTGGGAGGTTTTTTCCAGCCTTAATAATTCTATGGTTCTGAAAGGGATGTTTTCACTCTGAAAAAGCACCAGCTATACTGTACTGAAATCTCTTCCATGCTCACTGACTTGTCCAAACTGGGATTTTCTTCTCACTCTTCCTTTCTTTACCCACTTTTGCTCATTGAAATCTTGCAGTTTGGCCATGCAGGCACCTCTGCAAATCCTCTGCATCTCAGCCCAACCCTCCTCCCCCAGCCCCAGCCAGCTGGGATGCTCAGCAGGATGCAGGCACACACCATCCCCACCAGCTTCCATCAGCACCACACACGAGCTCTTATCACGTCGACTTTTTGCCACTATCATCCCAAACCAACTCATCTCAGCTTTCTGCCTCCTCTGCAAACTGAGAGCTCATGTGTGCTACAGATCCACCCCGAGCATCCTGAAATATCTGCATTTCCTCAGACATTTCCTTGCATTTGACTTACAGCAGGGATCTCCGTGCTAACACCAGGCTGCATTACTCAGCAAACGGCGGGGACCGCAATTAAAAGAAAACACTGAGCACAGAATTGCATAATGAATAGGAACAGCAAGTTTGAGGAGGGAAAAAAAAAAAAAAGAAAAAAAAAATAAGGCACAGCTTCAAGGCTGCCAAAAACAAGCCATTGATTACAGCACATTTGATCCATTTGCATTCAGAGAGCCTTGCTTGGGAGCCGAGATGGAAACAGAGTCTTAATATAGCTGGAGAGAAAATATCCTCCTTGCACTCTCCTTGCTGCACTTTGATAGGAAGCAGCCACAGAGCAGATGGTGCCTATATATAATCACTAGACCTATTATCCCAGCCTCTTTTAGTAATTTGAAGGATGTGATAACCACAAGGAGGACGGCAAATATTCCCCCTCCTCCCCTCCTTTCCCCCCAGCTAAGAAAAAGTATCCAAAAAAACAAAAGAGCAGGAAGCTGTAATTACAGCAATGATTAAAAGGATTTCCAAATGAAGTAAATAACTGTTTTGCACACTGCTCCTTTAAACCAGAAGTCAGAAGTTAATTAAATAGCTGCACGCTGCAGATCTGGGATAATGCAGCCAGTCCCAGCACAGTGCTGCAGCTGGGATTGACATGAGAGAAACCCAAACCACGCGTGTGCATTGCTGTCCTCCTGCTGGAAGCAGAGCTGATCTTTCTTGAGTTATTTATTTGCCAGATCTGAGGGGGAGAGCAGAGCTCAGTGCATGAGCAACTACAGCTCACTGCTGTCTGTGCCGGTGACAGTGGGCACCAGGTGAAATATGCCCAGCTCTAGGAGGGTCCATCCAGCAGGAAACCCTGATGGCAGCCGAGGGGGCTGGAAGAATTACTGGGGATGTCTGATTTCACTCCCAGCTCATAGAGCATCAATCAGCTGTGCTGGCATTCTCTGAATCACAGAATCACAGAATGGCCCGGGTTGGAAGGGACCTCAAGGATCATGAAGCTCCAACCCCCTGCCACAGGCAGAGCCACCAACCTCCACATTTCATACCAGACCAGGCTGCCCAGGGCCCCATCCAACCTGGACTTGAACACCTCCAGGGATCCACAACCTCTCTGGGCAGCCTGTTCCAGCACCTCAAGTGGAGATAGGAATCCCAAGGACCACAGGATAAGGCACAAAACCACTGCTGCTGCTTCTCAGTGTCCCCGAGGCACTCCAGCAGCTGTAAGGAAAGCAGAGGCAGCAAAGGAGCTGCATCCTTCTGCCTGCAGCTATCCAAGCCCCAGTGCCAATGCAGGAGGCTGGGAGCACCACCACCACATGCTGCTGGAAGAGGAACATTGTTAGAGGACATGGTGGGGAGGGGTTGACAGTTGGACTAGATGATCTTAGTGGTCTTTTCCAACCTTAATGTTTTTAATGTTTCCATGATTCTATGTTTCTAAGAGGGCTTCCCAAATTTGATGGCAACTTTGGAACCCATGAGCTAGGAAGGCAAGAAGCCATTCCATCAGGTAGCTGAAGGATACAGGCATAGGTCATGCCCCCAAAGCTGAAGACACAACAACACAGCAAGGATGGTTCAACCCCACCTCCTGAGATGGTGGGATCTCTTGTCTTCCACCACACCCCAGTGCCTCCTTGCTAAGTGATGCTCTGCAGGTTAATGGGCCACATTTCTCAGGAGAAGGGCCAGGAAATCTGTACCTGATGTTCACTGCTGATGTAGAAGACGCTGCCTCCCCCTCTCAGTCCCATCTGTGTGTATTCTGCCTGGATTTGGACAAATAACTCTATCCATACAACTCTGCTCACACCTTCTCTCTGTACGCCTCCTCCTCTGTTTTTAAGCTACAGAACGAGTGAGATACTGTAGTGAAGTGACTGGCAAACAGCAACTCCTACAAATGTTCTCCGATCGTTACAAGCAACACTAGAGGGCATGAGCAAGACAACAGTTGCCCTGCTCTCCCATGGCTGAAAGGCTCAGCATGATAAAGGCCAACACACTTTGCAGAACCAATCACTAAAAGAGAGAAAAAAGCAAAAACCATTTGAGCCCAACTAAGGTTTTGTAACGCCACATGTTCCCATCCCTAAGCAATGAGGATGATAGGTGTGCTGAAGGATCCCATCCCAGTATGGCAATGCCCAAAAGGCGCTGGCTCAAAACACAACTCCCTCCACACATGACAGCAAACCTACACCTGCAAGTGCTGTAGTTGCAAGCTGCCCATCAACCCAACCCAAACCAAGGTTAAAACATGCAGTTTCTGTCTGCTACCAGGATACTGAGCCCATTGGTGGGTTCCTCTACTGTGGCAATGACCTGCTGCACAACACTGCAGGATAAACAAGATACTCATACTCAGTCCATGACAAGTGCTTTCTTGGTGGTGTTTTTTCCACCTTAGTTTCCTGATGAGATTGGGGAGAACCTCATCACCTTGTTTTCTCATCACTAGGAAGCTCAGCACTGCGGTAAACGGAGGCAAGTAGTGGTAGGACAACATGTGATGGCCTTAAGTTGTGCCAGGGCAGGTTCAGGATGGATATCAGGAAAAATGTTTTCTCTGAAAAGAGCAGTGATGCACTGGCAGGTGGCAGAGTCCCCATCCCTGGAGGTGTTCCAAAGCTCTGGAGATGTGGCACTGAGGGACATGGTTAGTGGGCATGGTGGGGGTGCTTTGGGGCTGGGCTTATTATCACTTATGGTGGGGTGCTGTGGGGTTGGACTTGGGAATCTTAGTGGTCTTTTCCATCCTGAATGATTCTATAAATGCATGAAAATCCAGCAAGAGTTGGCAATGTAAGTGGAGAGAAAGGAATGTGGGCAAAAGCAAGCACTGCTGACCTGCATCAAAGGCTGATTTATTCCTTCTCTTCAGGTTTAGGACAAGAGAAGATAATTTTCTTTTGTGGAACGAAGAAGTTACACAGCAGTGTATTTCTCCTGCATCTATCATCCTGCTCACTCTCCTCCTCCTCCTGGAGACAAACATGGGTTTTCTGGCAGGGAATTCTGTGGGAATGGCAGACTGCACCATGCACATTTGTTCAGCAGCAGAAGTGTGACTGTCAGTGCTGATCCAAGCTTTGCTTACATGCAGGGGATTCCAGGCAGAGCAGTGACACTGGAATACCAGGGTTTGTGACATCTCTTCTGCCTGGTGACATCCTCAGCACCCAGGATCTCTGCCCTGTGGGATATTCCATAATGAGGTCTCTGATCTGTGATGCACACATCACTGATCTGTGATGCACACATTTCACCTGATTTAATTCAAGTATCTGGGGGAAATTCTCTGTGAATGAGCCTTTCTGTAGGGCTGACTTGTCTGGGGACTTGCCCTCCACAGGGACCTTGTGTGCCTCGGCTTTACACCAGGGATGGGAATACAGCGAAATCTCACCATAAATCAACAAAAGAAGTAACACAGCTATCCCCAGGTGATGTACTGGGAGTAGAGGAGGGGAAAACATGGGGTTAAGCTGTGCTGGGCTTGCACTTGACAAAAGAAACCCAGCTGGAAGCCAGATCACGCTCAGATGGAACCTATTACATATGGCAGAGAAAGAGGTCAGGAGAAATGCTCCTCTACAGCTTGTATTGTGTGTCCCTTGGTCACTGAGCTCTGAGCACAGAGCCCAGGGCACTGCTCTGGTTTGGCTGAGTTTAATTGTGCCAAAACATCAGGCACAAGTGCCTCCAGACACCTCCAGGAAGGGCTCTGCCCCATGCTGGTGCTGGAAGCAGACACTGATAGGCTGAGCCCTGCCCACATCAACACCTCTGGGGAGAGGAGAACCCAACAAGAATAGCAATAAAACCTAAACAAACAGTGACTGCTTGAGGGCTTTGCTTTGGAATAGGAGATTTATGGATGTAGTGAGCGACTCGAGGGGCTGGGACAAAGGCTGGCTGGCCGTGTTTGGTTTTGAGCATCTATTTGTGGATTCACTGTGCTTCCGTCCAAGTAAATACTGCATTAAGGAAACTCAGGACCAAACATACAGAGCATGGCCTCCAGCTGCACCAGCAGGCTGTCTGTGCTCACTGCCACCCAAATGAATCAGCAGGAGCTGTGCAGTCCAATGATGTGGCACTGAGGCACATGGTTGGTGGGGTGGCTTGGGGCTGGGCTTGTTCCAACCTAAACAATTCTATGATTAAATCCCACAGCAGAACAACATGGGTGTGATGGTGCCATGTGAAGCGGTGCTATGGGACACAAGGGAGACCTGGCCCAGGCAGGGGATGCTGTGCTGGGACCACTGTGGCAAAGGGCCATGGCAATACAACAAATTCACATCAGGTTGAGCAGCTTATTGAGAAGTGTCCTTTAAGACCCAGCGCTTCTTACCCAGCTTGTCAATGATTAACCTGCTGCACCCAAAGCTTCTTTTGTCACAGGCTTTTTTCCTGCAAGCCTGATCTGGATCAATGAGGCCTTTCCCCTCTTGGCTAAACATCCCAAACCTCCCCAACACCTCAGGTCTCCTTTGCCACTGACAAAGTCGGTGTCATTTCACCCGCATCATCCTCAGATCAAGCTCATACCTCCCTGCAAGGACCCAAATCCCTCCTGCAGCCACCAATTCTAATCCCCTCCCTGGCAAGCAAAGCTTCCAGCCATGCAAACGCCAAGAGGGGGGACAAAAAATTAAGAAAAATAAACAACGGGAGGTTTAATATCACAGTTGCAAACGCATTAATGACTCTTTTCACTCACTGAACCTTTCCCGTGCTGCTCAGTCACTCTGACGCAGCTCTCCTCTGCCCCGTGCAAGGCAATGAAGAAGCCCCATGTTGTGCAATCACAGGGAACCAGGAGCCAGAGCATCAGAGCTGCTGCCAACCCTTGTATCACCTCCTAAAGCTGCCTGACTTGGTTCCAATGCCACACGTGCTGCTCCCTGATCTGCTCTACAGAGAGCTACATGATGGGATGGGATGAGAACACCAGCCAGTGTCTAGATGCTGCTAAATCCCTTTCTGCTAAATCCCTGGGTGACAAAGATGGGTGCTGGAGAGGCAGGGGCTGGGCTGCATGAATTCAGAACTGCATCTCCTATTGCTGTTCATTTAGAATACAACCTAATAGAGCACTGATTAGAGGAGTGGAAAAAAAAAAACAGCAGCAGCCTTAAGAGAGCATTTTACACCTTCTAGTGATTTCATGGTGCTTTCCATAGGCTGATGGAGATAGCAGTGCCTCACTGCAAGCATTCTCTGCATCCCTTAGCAAGGTGCCAGGTGGGGAAGGCCACAGAGGGAGCAATACATACCGAATTTTGGGGAGGAATGGGCATTTATTGCTATTAATCAGCTCCAATAGCACAGATAGAAGCAGGGAACAAGGAACCATGTGAAGCAGCCCCAGGTAGGGGACAGGAACAGGAAGGAACTGTCAGTGCTTTGGACAAGATCATCCCAATAACAGGTGGAGAAGGGTTGAACAGAGAGGGGGAAGGGCAGGGTGAGAAGACTGTGTTAAAATGGGGACAAAAAGCATGCATTAGGGGAATGTGCTTGCTTCCATGGCCCGTCAGGCAAGATCCAGTGATACAGAAGCCAAGGAAGGTCTCTGAGCAGAAGCCATGTGTCATCAGGGATAAGTATGCAACAACCACACAGTAGAGGAGCTCACTGAGAACATGCTCTGCTCCTCTCCCAAGCTGCTCTAAGAAAGCCAGAGCTGCACTACACCTCCATTCACCACCAGTGACAAAGTCCCAACTGTGGCACCTTCCCAGTGTTCAAGCCTTGGGCTGGGCTCTGCGTCGTCCCCACCAAAACTCATCAGGACCTCAATAGGGAAGAGCTTCCCATCTCTCCACCTCTTGGAAAACAGAGAACTTTGCAACTAAACCTCTCAGTCACCATCAGCTTCACACCTCTCTGTGCTGCAGATTAAAGGGAATGTTCTCAAAGATTCCAGAACCCAGGCCTGCTTCTCAACACAATGCCTGTTCTTTGGGGCCCTGATCTCATTCCAGGTCCCCAGGTTGCTTTTGGAAACAAAGCATCAGCTGCCTGCTTTGGGAACTTCTGGAGCTGCAAACCTAGATGGAGCTGCATGAAACAGAAGGGGCTGCCCTCCATAACACACCATTTTGCTCTTCTAGCTTTCCGGCTGCTTTTCTTTCCTCTCCAGCAACCTTTTTAAAAGCCCACAGAATTAAAGGGAGAACACCAAAAAGACAGGTGGGAAATTAAAAAAAAACAAACAACACAAGCAGATAATGGAAAAACACCAAAACCAGGGAGTTTTCTGTGGCCTGGATGAAACTTTCCCCTCTGCTTAACGTGGCAAAGAGGGATGGTGGGACCAGCTCCTCAGAGCTCCCAGGTACTTACTGGTGCTTGTGCTAGTGCCGATGGTGTTGATGGTGGTGGGGACGGAGGAGGAGGAGTAGAGGGGCAGATGGCCGTTCTCGCAGGCCAGGTTTTTGTCCTGCCAGCTGGAAGCGCTGACGCTTATGCCCGAGTCTCGAGAGTTTTGCCATCCGTTGAGTTTATCATCGGAGTTCTGTCTTTGGTGATAGTAGTGAGTCTGCCCGTAGTCCACAGAGTCCGAACGGCCCCTGCCCTGGCTGCCAAAGGTCCCCGACGTGCGGTCCTCCAGGTGGTTGAGCCACATGGCCAGAGCGCTGCGGTCCTCCAGTGAGGTGGCCGGGTGGATCAAGGCGTAGGACAACAGCTGCCTGCTCTCCTCGATGTGTTGGTTGTGTTCGATCGAGTGGGCCAGGATTTTAGGCAAGAGTTTCATGTATTCGACTTTTGCTTCGATGTTTCCGGGCTTCAGTAAAGGCAGGTGGGTTAACAATAGGGATATCACTTTATCCTTGGATTCCTGTTGCCATTGGTTAATGATTCCTGTTGAAGGAATTGGGGGGAAAAAAACGAGAATTGAGAAATCAGCAAACAGATCTAATGAATAAATGAATGGACTGGCACAGGTTGCCCAAGGAGGCTGTGGATGCCCCATCCCTGCAGGCATTCAAGGCCAGGCTGGATGTGGCTCTGGGCAGCCTGGGCTGCTGGTTGGTGACTTGCACACAGCAGGGGGTTGGAACTGGATGAGCACTGTGCTCCTTTGCAACCCAGGCCATTCTATGATATTATATGATATGATATGACTCAGAGAGGGTAAATACAAGATGACAAAGGGATCCCCGTGTGCGTGATGCCACAGCACAAATTTCTGTCAAGCAGGGAGTCACTGCTCTTCAAATTCAGGACCGACAGCCACCGGGCATCCTGCACCCATAGGGAATGAAAAGGAGCTGGCACAGGGTGTGAGCCCTAAAGAAAAGTCAGCATTCCACAGGGACACGAGGTGTGGGACAAGCAAGCCAAAGTGTGCAGAGTGACAACCTGCCTGCAGGAACTCAGGGAAGGGCTGCGTTGTAGAAACTGCAAGGCTGTTATTAGCTCGTGGCAGTTGGGAGAGGCTTTGGAAGAGCAGAGGAAAAAAAAAAACATGGGGTCTAGCTTAAAAAATATGCAAACAGAGAAGACAGGGAATTACAAACTGGTCACTCAACTCACGCGCCTGGAAAACTGATAGAACAAATAATGAAACAAGCTACTTGTAAGTACTCAGAAGATAACAAGATGATAAGTGACTGCTGACACAGATTTGTCAAGAACAATTTAATTTCCCTCTGCAACAGAGTAACTGGCCTGCGAATAGCTGGAGCAGCAGCAAGCACCGTATGTCTTGCTGTTCATCAGACATTGCTGCACACAGCTTCCTCGCCAGCAACGCAGAGAGACGCACTCAGGTGGAACAGCCGCCATGTGGGCACACGGCTCATCAGAAAACCATATGGGAGTTGTCAGGAGTGGTGACCCACTGTCAGCGGGGAGGTGAGCTCAGCAGGGAGCCCTGGACCCAGTGATGCTACTTGGAGTTTTGTTAGTGATAAAATCATAGCATCATTTAGGTTGGAAGAGACTTCCAAGATCCCCACATCAAGCCACCCCACCGTGCCCACTGCCCCCGTCCCTCAGTGCCACAACTCCATGGCTCTGGAACACCTCCAGGGATGGTGACCCCACCACTCCTGGGCAGCTGTGCCACTGCATCACTGCTGTTTTGGAGAACTGTTTCCTAATATCCAAGCTGACCCTCCCTTGGAGCAACTTGAGGGCCATAACCTCTCATCTATCAATAGGGTGATGTGATAGATGTATTTGATGTACACATCCATGAAATGAAGATTTTGATGTCCACCTGTAGGGTCAGCCCACCAGCTTGGGAAGACCCAAGCGCAGCAACCAACCCAACACTTCCAACACCTTATTACACCACAACCCTAAAAAAGGCACCGCTCAGCATCTGGCTAACATCATCACAGAATGGCCCGGGTTGGAAGGGGCCTCAAGGATGACGAAGCTCCAACCCCCCACCAATGCAGGGCCACCAACCTCCCCATTTCATAGCAGCCCAGGCTGCCCAGGGCCCCATCCAACCTGGCCTTGAACACCTCCAGGGATGGACGGGGCATCACAGCCTCTCTGGGCAGCTGTTCCAGCACCTCACCACTCTCACAGCACACAACTTCCCCCTGACATCCAACCTCAGTCTTCCCTTCCTCAACTTCAAACCATTTCCCCTTGTCCTGCTGTTATCTCCCCTTTCAAAGAGATGAAACAAACAAACCCTAATGTCAGCTCCCCGAAACAAACACCAGTGAGCAGCAGCAAACAGCACTCTGGCTTCACATTCCCATTTCCAGGCATGCAACTGTTTTAATAGGAAGCCACTAGATGGCTTGCTGGAAGCGCTGCTGGCTCTCCCTGGAACTTTCTGCAGTGGCACACACTTCCCTGCAGCCCCAGCCTCCTCCCCATCCCTGCTCACCATCGTGTGACGCAGCTTTGGGTGGGAAGGAACCCCAGTTCTGGCAGCAGAACCAAGATGTTTGTGCTCAGTGCATGTGGAGATGTGCACACTCTGCTGCTTAAGAAGTGGATTTGGAAAAGCAACACAACCTAAGTACACTTGTAGGGAATACACAAGTGTAGCAGGAGGCTGGGTGCGCTCTGCTGTGGATACGTAACGTTTTGGGTCATAATTCACTGTTCTGAACTCTTCTAGCTGGCCACTGTTAGGGGGATCTGAGCATGATCTCTCTACCAAGAATACCAAGTAACTGGGTGTTCTGCATGGGACCACTCTCAAAACACTCTGGTGCAGCTCTGCTTTTTCACACAGAGTAATTAAACACAAACAGAAAAGCAAGAAGAGTGTTAAAGACCCTTTGCTTCCAGAAGATCCTAGTAGGGAATTTGGGATTATTTGGGGTAACCTTCTCAGTGAGAACAGCCCATGCAGTTTTCCTGTGCCTGTGCCTGAAACTCTGGGTTGTTAACTCTGCCCAGCACAGAGGGTTGGAGCTCCATGATCTTTAAGGTCCCCTCCAACTTAAACCATTCTGCCATTCTTTGATGATCCTATGACCAGCCTCGTCACCATCACTTCTGGCCCTTGCTATCTTTTCCATCAGTTCCACAGTTTGCAAAGGCAATATGAAGCTGAAGACTTACTGTACAAAGCTGATGAAGGCAGATTTGTGCTGCAAGGCCAACAGGATGACCACGCACCCAGTCACTGACAGCTTCTGCTTGGGACACTTGCTTTGAGCACCCAAGAGGTTTTAAGGGTTGAAATAACAAGTCCTAAAGGATGGAGACCTTATCCCACAGCTGTGGATGAGGGGTGGGCAACCTCAGCAGGACCTGCTGCCAAAATCAGCCTCCCATGATCAGGTGGGACTTAACTTGTGTCCCAGCTGCCAGCTCTCCCAGTTCCTACATGCTGCTTGCGGTGCTCACAGGTCACAGGTGTGGACACTAATGAGATAACAGCCTCATTAGTTCCTCTACATGCTGCTTCAACAACACTTGATGCTCTCTGAGGCAAAAATAAAAACTCTGGTTGCTTGAAGGAATGCCAGGGATATAAAAGATATTCAGATATTTGCAATAGCCACGTGAGGTGCCATGTGAAACTGCAGTCTCATTTATCCTTCCAGAGTGGTATGCCTGCCATGGAGCAAAGCACAGGGTGCCAGCCACAGATATCACAGAATGGCCAGGGCTGGAAGGGACCTCAAGGATCATGGATCTCCAACCCTCCTGCCATATGCAGGGCCACCAACCTCCACCCATATCACTGGGTCCTTCTATTAAGGCTGGAGCTCATGCTGCTTTATGAGCAGATGCAGTGGGGAGACAGCAGAGAGAGCACTCTTGTCCTTTCAGCTTTCCTCCATCAAAACAATGGTGTTTAGAAAGCTCAAAGTACGCAATACCTGTTTGTTTGTTTGTTTGCTCCGTTCTAATTTTTGCAAGCAGCTTTCTAGCTTCAAGTTGGAAACCAGTGACCCTGCACAGAAGGATGGGCTGCCAGCACACTCTCAGGGATGCATTTGCTCATTAGCGGTGATGTCTCCAAGGAACAATGAAATGCATGATATCTCTTGAGTGCTTAAAAGAAAAAACAACAACCCCAGCCAAGATAAACCTTTTCATTTTGAAAGCAGAAGAGAGAGCTTTGTGGCAGAAATTGGGTTATGCTCCTATTGTCGTACGCAAGTTATCGCATTTCACAAGTGAAGTAGACAAATGTGTCAGCTGAGGCTTTGACAAAGCGGGCAAGATGAATGATGTGCGATTTATGAGCCAGACACCAGCCTATAATGAGTAACAAGGACAACAATTAAAGACTGCAAGTGTTTTAAAAGCTGCCCAAGGATTTTCTGAATGACAAAGAGTATGTTTAAATAGCAGGCTTGGTATCATCTCTCCACAATGGTAAGTCAGTGCATTTAAGGGCTCCTGTTGTCAGTGAATTACTCTTAAATTACTGTTTTATGATACCCTTGTTTTCAGTTTAACAACATATTCCACGAAAAGTTCTCAAAAACACATTCAGATGATTTGCACAAGCAAGAAATGACTAAGAGTTAGTAAGCTCCATGTATCTGAAGGGCACTGACTAAGCAGGACACCTCCGGAATGGCCAAACGGATCAGTGCTCCCAGCTCTACCCAAGGACTAAAAACAGAGTTTCTATCAAAAATTGATACTGGGATCCCTGATCTTGCATGGGATGTGCCCCAGCATTGGGGTCTTGGAGGAGGAACGGAGCCCAACTGACCGAACCCTCCTAGGGATGGACTGAACTGAGGATGGACTACACCCCAGGTACACCACTGCATCTACTTGGAGCGAGCCTGAAATTGGCTGCCCTGGTGCACATAATGGCTATTTCTGGGCGTGCAGGAAGGGCAAAAAATGCCCACCTAGAGAAACTCTTCCTCAGCAACATTCCCAGAAGAGCTTCCCATTGTTTGCAGTTTCCTGCATCACCACTGTGGCCCTGGCACTGCTGCAGGGCACAGCTCAGTGGAAGCATCCACTCTTTTTGGCATAAAAAACAGCACTTGGAGCTCTCCTGCTTCACAAAGCTCCAGCAGCACACGTATTAACAGCCCTACAGTCTCTTTGGGCACATGCCATCTTCCAGGGAAGTGCCATCACCAAGAGGCAAACAGCACCCCTATTCTTAACGGCCATTTGTTCCCACGTGTCTCAAACACTTGCCTTGATTTCCATTTGGATTTTGATGAGTTAAGCTTGAATTTATCTTTTTTTATTTTTTATTTATTTTTTTGCTTCTGGATGAACTGCAGTCTGATTTAACCAGATCTCACGTTCTGCATCTTCTCAAGACACTTGTGAACCTGTGCTCAAGCCTCCTTCCATTCTTGTTTCCCTTAACTTCCACAGAAGATAAAAGCTGTATCTCTAGCAGGATGTGACTCCACATTCATTAATCCTGAGACCATCGTAATGCCTCTGCTGGCTCTGTGACTTCCAGAGGCCACACTGATCAACTGTTATTTGGCTTAGTATTAAGTTTGAGTGGAACAGAGTGACCAATCCCAACCCTACACAGAGTGGTTTGAAAACAAGAGAGCAAAAAAAAAAGCCAGATCTTGGCCAGAAGACACAGCACGTTGTTTCAGTGGATTTACATCATTTTCTCCCTACATAAGGCCCAATCAAAAGAGCAACATTCAAGCAAACCAAGTGAGAACCCTGCTGGAAACCCTCTCTGTACCCCTTCCAGAACACATCAATACCCCCACCATTAAAAATTGGCAGCCTTCCCCTGCATGAGAGGCCAATAATAAGTATTTCAGCATGTGCCTTTGCTTTATGGCAACTGATGCTAATTAAAAAAAATATATCTCGACGACGAAGATTTCTGCAGACCTGTCAATTGCAGCAGATAGATGCAAGCTGTGAGCACGGCTCTTGCTTGAGAAGATGGTGAACCCAAATCCTGCTCCTTGTCTCACCAAAACCAAGGGTCTCACCTATGCAGGTCTTGGGAAAAAATGTGGGAAGTGGTGGGCAAGCTCTATTCCTGTAAGAAATGTTGGCAAGGAGATGGGAAAAGTCAGGAGATCTCAAAACAAGCAGAAACCAGGAAGACTTGTGGGCTGGACTGCCCACCTCAACACCTACAAAACCCAATGGTCTGCAGTTGCTTCATTCCATAGGATGAGAGGTAATGGACTCGAGCTGTGCCAGGGAAGGTTCAGGTTGGATATTAGGAAGAATTTCTTCTCCAAAAAAGTGATGAGACAGTGGCACAGCTGCCCAGGGAGTGGTGGGGTCACCATCACTGGAGGTGTTCAGAGAAGGTGGAGATGTGGCACTGAGGGACATGGGCAGCGGGCATGGTGGGATGGATTGGAGTTGGGGATCCTGAAGTCTCTTCCAACCTGAATGATTCTGTCATTCTATAATGCATCACAACAAGGCAATTACCAAACTGCCCCTTTCTCTACCTGGTTGACTTCCATGCAGATGATCTCAAAGGACAAATGGATCTTTTGCCATCAGCACCCACTACAAGGGGATGGACAGACAGCAATCTGTGCCTTCAGCCATGAAAAGCCCATATACAGCACCCATCCCCCAGCACCCCAACCAGTGCATACTTCAGACTCAAAGGAAAATGTGTTGGTTATGCTCTGCAACCCATGGGTCCTCTTGGCACTGGTGCTCCTCTGTGCTGCCAACAGCAACCTCACATTCAACAGGGATAAAAATATATCAAGCACTTTCCTAACATTTTGTTTTCATCTGGCAGAAAAGCTCAGAGCAGAAGGGGAGATGAACAGGCCATGGTGGATGGCGAGGAAGAAAGAGGAGATGCCATAAAAATGGAGCAAGAGCGATGGGCACTGCATGGGGGGGGCTGGAGAAGTCCCAGTGCAGGCAACACCAGTTCTTGGAAAAGCAAAGGCAAGAACAAGGCAGCAAAAGCAAATGTTTGTGACTGTAGCCCAGGATTCAGTGCTGAGAGAAGCACAGAGGACTTCAGGATGGAAGATCTTCACTGTCTTTAACGAAGGAGATTAAGGACCTCCATGTAAACTACACGATATCCCTTCAATCTGTGAAACCTAGCAGAGTCAGTTTAATCACTGAAAGCAATTCTAGCCAAAAGATGCAATATCACAGCAATCAGCCTTAGTATGGCTTCATATGCAACAGGCAAACTCTTTAGCACCCATCTCCAAGGCAGCAGGATGGGCTCACTGGCACTGATGGGCTGCAAGCTCCAAAGAGCACCCTGACCATCATCAGCCATATTTTTTGTGCTGAAGTTCAGGTCCCCGCAGCTCTGAAATGAAGGTACCCTGGTGTAGAGGTGAGATGGGCATGGAAGAGCATCGCAGGGCTGGCTGCTGTGTCTTGAATGCCCTTCAACTTTGAAAAACAGCCAAGTTCTTCCAACTCTTCTCTGCAAGCCACTCTGAGGTGCTGCTGGCCATACGACATACAGCTTATGGCAAAAACAAACCAAAGCAAACCACAAAACCCCAGTTCTTTGGAGGCTATGACACGAGCCCAACTTTGCCCTTTTAAACGCAGTACACCAAACCCTCCAAAGCATCGTCAGCCCTGTCAATGGTCTGCTTCACAGTGAATGTTTCCTTTCTTGCATGGAAGACATCACTGCAAAGGATGCTCCCAGATGGAGCGAAACACTCCTTGTTTTGTTCAGCAGCAGAATGAACTGGGAGATCCCTACACAAAATGTCCCTTAATTCACACAGAGCTACAGGGACAGAAGAGCCTGGCTCCACTGTGCTGGAGAATGAGTAGAAGGAAAAAAGATTTTCACTTTTAACAGTGCTTTTTCCCTAAACGCAGTGACCTTCCAGAGCTCCAGTTCTTGTGAATCCATTCGTACAAACCCAGAACCAATGTACTTTTAGCACTGGAGAATCGAATGGCACAAGCATTATGTGTGTGTGCTTCTGCAGACAGCAACAAGAATGAAGATTTTTCCTAGCACCTATTTCCTAGCACCACCAGGGTCTTCAACCCAAAGCAGACTTTCAGGAAATCCACTGGGAGCATGAGTCTTTTTCCACAACATAATAAATACCAAGCTGCTCTATTTTCACACCATGCATCTGGTGGGAAGTTTACAGGCTTGTTTTCTAGGCCATAACTGTCGCACATTTTTGCTATGGAGTATAAAACCACGTATTATCATAATACTCCCTAGCAACATGATTTTTAATTCAGTGCAGAGCTTTGCAACGTGGAGAGCATCTCACTGAGTCACAGCTAAGACAACATGCTGGGAAACCTCATCAAAAGCCCCACAGGTGCCACAGGGACCCAGACCATGCTGATCACAGAATCACAGAATGGCTTGGGTTTAAAGGGACCTCAAAGATCTGATGAACGATGGCATTCAGTTTCAATGCAATGAAATACCTGGGAAAGACAAATCAGCATCCCGAATTTCATCAGCTGCGGTCCAGAAGGCTCAACCTTGTTGAGCAGTGACAGCATAGGTGGAAGCAGTGCCAACGGATGTGAATCGGGGCTGAAGAGTGAAAATCCCACAAGTTCTGTCTGATTTGGACAGAAAAATGTGGGAAATGATGCAGTGTCAGAAATCAGAGCTCAGAGCCGGCCAAGGTACCACCTCTGCACTTCTTATGCAAAGCCCAAGAGGATGCTCACCAGGGCATGGGAAAAAGAACACGCTGCAAGGAATGACCAACAGGAGTGGATCAGAGACTCATGTGCTTGAGATTCAAACAGAACAGCAGTCTCCAGACATGTCCTGGTGGATTCTGAAGCATTCCTTGCCTCATCCCTATGCACTGCAGGGTAGCAATGAGCCACGGGCAC
This sequence comes from Centrocercus urophasianus, assembly GCF_019232065.1. NCBI lineage: Eukaryota > Metazoa > Chordata > Aves > Galliformes > Phasianidae > Centrocercus > Centrocercus urophasianus. The sequence goes on from NW_024884586.1 coordinate 49,608,890, forward strand.
GAGCACTTGCAGTCTTCTATATCTCCCAGAGATCCCAAAACACTTCCCAGCTCAGGCTGGAGGAGAAGCAAACCCCAACTGAAGCTCAAGCAGGCAGCCCGTCACCAGACAAGGCCTCACAGTGCCAGTTTCTATTTATTTGCTGGAGCACACGAGCTCCTCGTGGGCACTGGAGGCATCGTGCTCCCAAGCCCAGAGAACTATGGATACCCATTCCTGGAGGTGTTCAAAGATCGGGCCCTGGGCAGACTGATCTGGTGCCTGATATAGTGGCTAGCAACCAGCCCATGGCATTGGGGTTGGAACTGGAGGTCCCTCCCATCCCAAGCCATTCTATGACTCTATCTGCTGATGGAGGAAAGCAGCTGAAAAAGCAAGGGGACATTCTGTATGGGACGAGGGAAGGTAGCAACGACACCAAAATGTGGTTTCAGTGCTGTTCCTGGGCCATAAGAGGAAGAGAGGAGGGAATCCAGCACATCCTGAGCATGCAATGCCACGACAGAAATACCGAGATGGCCGTCCCTGCAGTGGAACAAAGATATCCCTGCTGCTGGGTCGGATGGCTGCTGGGATGGGTCAGTGAGGATTAAAAGCACAAATGGAAAAGGGTGCCTCCAGCTGCCCCGTGGCCTCCTGCAGCTTGGGATTGCAGCAACGGCAGAACTTGGAGGGTTTTGCTGCTTTGGGAAGCATGGGGTGCAGATGGTAGATGAGCTCACTGCTTCTACTTGCCTTGGGGTTACGTTGCTCATGTGCCTCTGCATGTCCTCCTGTCCAGGTTTTGAGTGGAATTTCTTAGGATATAGGAAGTCAAACGTAACAAAGCACGTGACAAAGGGTAGAGGTGGCTGGGGGGGCGGGGGACATGGTGCTGCTGGGTTGGGGTTGGACTTTGTGATCTTGAAGGTCTTTTCCAACCTGAACAATTCTGTGATTCTATGATTCTGTGCCTTCCATAACTCTTCTCTGATCCCAATGCATAAAAACACCCAAAGCTTCATTACTTTCAGCAGGGAGATTACAGGCAAAAGCACACACGCTGAGGAAGCACTCCTCTGACTTCTTCATTTCAATTGCAAAAAGCCTTTTAGCAAAAGCTCAATTGAAATGCAGATAAGTTTCTTCAAAGGCTATAAAAAAAATATTATCTGGATGTCATAACTGTGTTGCCTAACATGGATAAAGGATTTAGAAGGGGGAAAATACTAAAAATAAGTTATGAAGAGTATGTAAGGTATTGATATACAGCACATGGTTTCAACTGTTAATCATTGAACAGATTCCAGTGTAAAAATAAAGAGACTGGAGCTGCACATAATGGAGGAGTTGCTCTATTTATAAACTTCTCTGTGCAAAGGGCAGCGAGGGCCGGGGCGAGCGGGCAGCGAGGCGGAGGGCTGTGCGACCCAGCACATCTTTTGAGGGAAAAGAAAGAGATTTTTTTCTTCACTTCAGCACTGTCAACAAAATCCAAGCGAGTTGTACGAGGGGCCGTGTGTTCCACGTGACCGTCAGCATTTGCAGCTACTGCATGTGACAGCTCTCCCAATTTAGCCTGCAACTGACTCCCTCTGACCTGCAATAACACCACTCCCAAATTAGAGCCCTCCATTTGGCTTGGCTTTGCGCCGGCCCGGGGAGCGACATAAAGCATCCTTTTTCTCTCTCCCCCCCCACCCCCCACTGAACATTCATAATCCCATCCTTCGACTCTGCCAATTCAAACCCCAGCTCTGGGCTCTTTTAGCTTTTTCCTCTTCTTTTTGGGGGGTGAAGGGAGCGTGGGGCAGCAACAGAGGCGGGTGGAAAAACACCAAGAGATGAAAACAACAACAAAATCAGCCCAAAAAATTCCAACTCGGTGACATTCAGCTGGAAAAGCTCAATGACTCACATGCAAATAAAATCTGCCTGAATTCGCCGCTGCATGACGCAGGCCGCTGGCTTCGACATAAAAAGGCCGCGATGAAATCATCCACCATTCAATTCCAGCTTGGAAGGCGGTGAAAAAAGCGGCCGCATCAGCGCGGCTCCCTCGGCTTAATAGGAAACACTAAGGAAGGAAGCAGAGCAGGGTGAGAACATCCCCGTTCTCCCCTCCTTCCCCCCGGCACCTCTCGCCATCCGTCGGCATGGCCTGTCGGCTCTGGGCTCTGGCAGGCCGCTCTCTGACTAGCTCAAAAGTGAAATCAAAATAAAACGTGGCGACGTAGGAAGGCGAAGCCCCGCTTCTCCCAGTGGCTTCTTGCAGAGATTTCTGCCCTGGCCTTTGCAGAGCGCTGCGATGTTGTGTAATTCACATTTACAAACGCTGGAGAGGGTCCAGGCGCTGCCAGCATCCCCCTATGCACATGGTAAATCTTAGCTCTTGGGTGTTCCCTTGCTTTGAAACACGATTGCTTTTTGCACGCTGCCTGACCCTCCTGCAGTGCTCTGGGGATGGGGCGCATGGGGCCCCCCAGCACTACCATTAACAGCTAAAATTAACAGCGGGAAGGGGTCAATCAACTCAAAAAGGTCATTTTCATAGAACTGCAGAGCTGTCTGAGTTGGAAGGGACCCTTAAAGGGCATCCAGTGCAACCCCCCTACAACACACAGGGACACCCACAGCTCCACCAGGTGCTCAGAGCCCCATCCAGTCTGATGTCTCCAGGGACGGGCCATCCATCGTATCACTGGGCTACTGATGCTGAAGGCTCTCCAGAAGGCTCTTCCTGCTCCAGCTGAAAGAAGTCCTTAAAATGAGCATTGGCACCCCAAAATATTGCTCCAGGGCACAGCAAGTGTGCACCCACTGCACACCCCAGCATCCGGTGAGGCCACACATGGTTTCAGCTGGGATAATGGAAGGAGCGTCAGGGCACTCGGTGATGTCCTGGGTGCTGGTCCCCAAGGGGTTTCGTACCCGGCTGGATCCCAACCCGGTCCTGCAGTGAGGAGCAGGGAGACGAAGGTCCATAAAAGGGAACCAGGAGAAGCGAGACTCCTGCCAGCAAGCCTGCATTTGCTCTGCAGGAATCTGCACCTCCCCTGGAGGGAGAAAAATATAAATATCCAGAGGTCTGCAAGTGGGGAAAGGTTGGAAACACCCATACGGAGCCATCGGTAGAGCTGGGGCCATCTGGTCAGCCCCGGGCGAAGGGACACTGCCCTCCCCTCGCCACCAGATGCTAATTCCTTTCATCCTCATCCCGTGTAATTTTAGGTTTGGGAATGGGACCATCTGCCGGGGAGATGCTCGGTTATTTCTGTCTGTGCCCTGCCTTTCGCCACTCCCTCTTTAAAGGAAATCCAAATCGGGCATCGTCGCACACTGCGTTGCTCATCCCGTCCTCTAATCACGGCGTGCTAATGAGCAGCACGCTCTGCAAGGCTGGCACTCCTCAAAGCATGGGCTGTCATTATCTTCAAAGCACTTTTTTGTTCCTCCCCACATCACCACTGCAAGGCGGTCATTATTCAATTCTTCTCAATCTGGTGGGCTTGGTTCACTCTCCTGGAGCCCGGCCAAGACGTGCACAGCAAAATTCAGCGCGGCCATAGGAAAGATAAAACAAACCCGTTCCTATCTTTGGATGCTCACAGGCCACTGCTGTTGCTTCCCGCCACACAGCGGACATGGAAATGTTAAAAATAAAGTGAATGCTGGAAGAGCACCGGCCAATAATGTAATTTCCACATATTAAGAGCCTGACGAAAAAGGAGTTTCAAGGAAAGTTTTACTCAGCTACACATCCAAATTGTGCAATCACAGAATCATTACGGTTGGGAAAGGCCACCACGTCCAACTGCCAATCCATCACCACCATGTGTTTCAGTCTGAGGTTTGGCCTGCTTCTCAGATCTGAACCCATTTTTATTGCTGGAAACCAGAACGACGCAACACAGTCCATTAGGAGCACCTTGAGTTGACATCCATCCACTGGCAGCACCCCAGTGCACTGAAGATTCAGACCCTAAAGACCCTGCTAGAGCTTGCTCTGCTGCCAGGCTCCTCAAAGCACAACCTATACAGTATACTCTCCATGGAAAACACACCTGTGATTTTACAACAAAAACCTCCTTGCAATGCTGGAGGTATAAGAACCAAGCCCTGGCCACAGTTCTGCCCTGCAGGAGTGTGGGGAATCACAGAATCACCAAGGATAGAAAAGACCTCCGGGATCATCCAGTCCAACAATGCACCTATCACCAGCAGCTCTCACTAAACCATATCCCTCAACACAACATCTAAATGTTCCCTGAACACCTCCTGGGCTGGTGAGTCCAGCACCTCTCTGGCGTCTCCTTGTGAAGCCGCTGCTCACCTCAATCTGAACATGAGATGCATGGGTCTGCATGAGCATTTACCTTAATGAGCAGCATTGATGCCCTTGCAATTACATGGCCCAGCTGCTCAGCTGCTTGCTTTGGCTTTGTACAGTGCTGAATACCCAAGGACTCCCCTTCCCCACCACCTGCTGCCCATGGAAGTCCTCAGAACAGCACTGAGCATGTTCACAGCAGATATATGTTACATCCTCATACTCATCATCCTAGAATGGCTTGGATTGGAAGGGACCTCAAAAATCATGCTGTTCCAAGCCCCTTGCCACAGGCAAGGGCTGCCAACCATGAGATCAGACTATTCAGGAACCCACTGTTCCCACTGCTGGATCACACACAGTTTTTTTGTCCACCAACAGTCCCAAGAGCTTCTCTCCATCTACTGCTTACTCAGCCTGCATTCATGCTTGGGACTGCCCCGACCCAGGGCTGAAAAGTTTCTAAACAGTCAATGAAATCATTCCTCTTCTTCCCTTTTCTTTCTCTTGACCAAATATCGCAGTATTTGGGACAAAACATCCAACCAAATGGAAGACAAGTGTTGTTTTCTTTCCTGCACAGGAAAATCACCTTCCATGCATCCTGTTGTTCTCCCCTCTACAGCAGCAGTGCATTGCAATAACCCCCACAGAGAGATTGAGCCCACGCTGCTCTGCACTAACATTCTCTGGGGTTTCTCAATGGATAAATCCACACATCTCCAATCAACTGCTGTGAGCTAGCAGCTCCTGTGATGCCCAAAGCGTGAACTGTGGAAGCAAAGGAGCTGTGCTGATAAAGCTGGTGGGAGTGGAAGCTGCAGCAGACCCAGGGAGAGTGCCACAGCCTCAGGCAGCCACGTACTGGGCTGCAGGGAGATCTGACTGCTGAATACCTGCAGTGTTTCACAATCTGGCCAGAGGGGATAGAACTGCACCCCATGGGGACGCAGACAGTTTTGCTGTGTTGCCTGAGTCCAACAGAATCCTCCTCCTGCTCATCGCTGCTTCTGCAGCACCTGTGTTGGCAGAGCCGTGGGAGGCTGAAGCTTCCCAGCTCAGAGGAATTCCTGCAGCTGCTCGGGTCCTCCCTATCTCCAGGCTCCCTGTGTGATGTGTACGGAAGCTTCAGGATGTGGAGCACACTCCTCTGCATTATCACCCATCTCCTCCTGTTATCAGGAGACTCTTCTCAATATTGTCTGATGCTGAAAGCAAAGCAACCTCCCTGCAAGGCCCAGCAATTTTCTTTAATTCTTTTCCTTTGAATTTCCTTCATCTAAGACTAAGCACAGTTACTTTTCATAATGTAAATACGTCTATTATGAAGATAATTTATGGCCTGGCATTATTCACTGAGATTAATGAAGCATCCTCGCTTCTGTAGATAAAACATCTTTCCAAATGCTTCCTATAGAAACATTGCTTATTCAGACTTACTACATTATTCATCTGCAACACAACCCCTTTCTCCTAAAGGCTTTCCATTAGCAGCCACTTCTGCAAACAGGGGACAAAGCAGCACACCTATGGCACAGCTGAGGACTCCCCAAGGCTTCACTGTGCCATTCCTCCCCCACATCTCCCAGCCTCTCACACTGCAGGGTGAGGCACTGGCACAGGTTGCCCAAGGAGGCTGTGGATGCCCCATCCCTGCAGGCATTCAAGGCCAGGCTGGATGTGGCTCTGGGCAGCCTGGGCTGCTGGTTGGCGACCTGCACACAGCAGGGGCTTGGAGCTGGATGAGCACTGTGCTCCTTTGCAACCCAGGCCATTCTATGACTCTACGATGCTCCTAAACGACTTCTGGGGGAAAACCATGTATGAGGCCAAGCTAGTAAGTTGCATCTAATCATCCCGTGCATGCTTTGTGGCTGTGCCCCTGGCACCTTCCCTGCACATGGGGTGAGGCCATAAAGGCAAAAAGCCATCTCTTTGGATTGCAATGCACGGAGATACCCACAGCTCCATCAGTGCTCAGAGTCCATCATCTCTGAGCAATCTGTGCCAGTGCCTCACTGCCCGTATCATAAAAAACTTTTTCCTTAAGGATCTCCCTGTGAAGTACCTTATGGAACAGAAAGTTAACTCTGCATGCTTCTCAGAAGAGTCCTTCGCAACCTGAGGAGCAGCACTGCAAAACACCACCTCTATCAATCAACATCTAAAGTAGCTATAATACTCCCTCATAGCTCCCACACAATTCCCATAGAACTATCTCCAGTCAAGACACAAATCCAGCTCCCTTTGTCTCCCATCTGCAGCCACAGACGTCTTTCAGAAACCCAAGCCCCAGAGATCAGCAGTCATTTCGGAAGGAAAAGTTACAATCATAGAATCATTAAGTTTGGAAGGACCACCAAGACCACCCAGTCCACCCATCAGCCCATCACCACCACACCACTGTACCACGTCCTTTCCTGAGCACCTCCAGGGACAGTGATCCCACCACTCCCTGGGCAACCTGTTTCAACACATCACCACTCCTTCTGAGAAGAAATGTCTCCTAATACCCAACCTGAATCTCCCCTGGTGCAACTTAAGGCCATTACCACTTGTTCTGTTGAAGACCTATTGCCCTTAGCTTCTGGCAAACCATGAGGACTCACAATGGAAGAAGCATTAGTTTATCAAACAGGGAAAATCTGCTCGCAGTAAGGACCCCAAAGCACTGACACAAGGAGCTGGGCAATCTTCTTTATAGGAAGAATTCACAAGCAGATCAGACAAGTGTGTCTAGTGGAGACAGAGCATCTCCAGGCTCTTTCCACCAGTCTGCACAACACTATCTCACCATCAAGTTTATCCATCTCCTTTGCACTTCAACAAAATGGTTTTACAGATCTTTTGTCTAAGATGACAGCTATGCTTACTTAGAAATAAATACTCAGAGCAAAAAAGTGCTTTTCTTGCGCTTCCTGAGACACGCGGGTTTGATTAGGGCTGGTGAGAATGGAAGTCTTGCTGATCAAATACAGTAGGTGATACGACCCAACATCTGAAAGCCTGGAAAAATAGCTTTAGAAAGCATTAGCTCCCACATTTTCGTGTAATCAGGCACAATGCTAGCCAACAAAACCCTGGTTCTAATAGCCAATCCAAGTTTTGCTTGGCTGGCAGACAAGAGTTGCTTTCTGTTTTTTAACTCCAGCATAAGTCACTCTTGAGAAACAGATTTCGCCTGCATTGTATTTTAAACAAGTCAATAAAAATGTAATTTAGAGGAGTTGGTATTAAAAGGTTGGGGTGAGGTTTTTCCATTTCTTATTCCTGAGTAAATGTTACACTCCAATCTATCTGTCTGGCATGTACAAAACCTGTCTAGAGCAGCTCCTCAGGAGTATGTGCTATCCCCCAGTGATTTGTGAATGATTTTCCATCACTCTGAGTGGATATATTCTGCTTTATAGCTATCCCATCGTGCTGCCTTCCCTTCAGATCTTCGTCCCTGCGCAGGTGAGAGCCTACATGGGGAGCATAGGGCACCCATCATCACAGCATCCATGTGTTCAATGAGGGAAGAAATCTGAGCACACATATATAAATATATATATATATATGTAAAACCACAAATTCATTAAGGTTGGAAGGGACCTCCAAGATCCCCAAGCCCTACCATGCCCACCGTGCCACATCTCCACTGTTCTGGATCACCTCCAGGGATGGTGACCCCACCACTCTCTGGGCAGCCTGTTTCAACACATCACCATTCCTTCTGAGAATAAATTGTTCCTAATATCCCACCTGACCCTCCCCTGGTGCAAGTTGAGGCTATTACCTCTCTACTTATACAAGTCTTTGGACAATGAGGCAAGTTTCCTAAGAAAAGATCATTCTGAACATCTGAAAACAGAGCACACTGGTACTGCAATGTATCTTTCATTTACCACCGCAGGCTGCATCACTACCAATGGGATTCTTTGTTTTCGCAGATCAATCAAAAGCCCAACAGGTTGCTTGGAGCCCCTTAAGACTTCTTTTCTTTTGCAGCTGTTTAGGGTTGGAGACTGGCAGGATGGGAGGGAGGCACAGCAAACACATGACTGCAGACCTAAAAATACACTCTTGGTATCACAACAGGCCAAGAATAGAGAGCGGGACGAGCCTGATGCCAACGTGTTTCTTTGTTTTATTTTTCCACTCTGTGCAGCATCAGGTGGAACAACGAGACTGGCTCTTGGCACTGCTATGAGGGCTTGGGTTGGAAGGGCCTTAAAGATCATTCAATTCCAACCATGCCATGGGCTGGTTGCCCCCAGGAGCTCATGCTGCCCGTGGCTCCATCCATGGCCTTGGGCACCTCCAGGGTTAGGCACCCACAGCTTCTTTGGGCAGCTTGTTCCAGTGTCTCCCCAAGCTGCCCAAAGAAGCTGTAGGTGCCCCATCCTTGGAGGTACTCAGGACCAGGTCTGATGGGGAAAATCCTGGAAAAAAGGCTGAGATGGGTCACAGTCACTAACATAGAACCCTCATGCCCTTGGCAGGGCCTTCCTTCCAAAGGAGAACTGGGATTTTTAGAACGTGCAACCAGAGGCAAGGCTGGAGGCGTAGCAAGAAACATATCAGGTGTGGGGAGAGACATCTCCCACTAAGGTTTAAAGAAAAAACATTACGAGATTATTGACAGATTCGTAAGGGAGCTGGTATAATGGCTGTGGAGGGCTGGGTGGTGATCAATTACACAACTTGCTGCCTTTGGAGTAATGAGTGCTGTATGCCCGTGGGATCCCCGCTTTTCTATCCGCTTCAATACAGCTCTCATGCACGGATCAAACTGCCTGCAAAGGTATTTATACATGGCTGGATCAATTCTTTGCACCCTCCTGGGTAAACCAAACAGAGTGCTTTCCCTAAGCATCCTCTAACACAGGATGCCAGGATTGTTTCTCCCAGGTGCTCTGCGGGCTAACAAAGAGCTGGTGCGGATTCATCCACGGTCAGCACAAACACCTCACATTCATTTCTTTGTCCCCAGGAAGGAGGTCCCAACCTTCTGTGTCACACTGACTGCTTTCATAGAATCATAGAATCACAGAATCATGGAATGGCCTGGGTTGGAAGGGACTACAATGATCATTGAGTTTCAACCCCCTGGTATGTGCAGGGTTGCCAACCACCAGACAAGGCTGCCCAAAGCCACATCCAGCCTGGAATTCAGCAGGATCCTGCATGGAAACCTTATAAAACACCACAAGGACACACAACTGGGATGCTTCCATTCTCCCTCAAGCCTCATCATCATACAAACAAAAGCAGGTTGCTCTGCAGCCAACCATCTCCAATTGGCACAGGTTGTCCACAGAGGTGGTGCTCCATCCCTGTAGACACCCAAGGGCAGAGGATGGGCTGTGAGCACTGATGGAGCTGTGGGTGTCCCTGTTCACTGCAGGGGAGTGGGACCAGTGGGTCCCTTCCAACACAAACCATTCTATGACACAGAGTTCCTTATTTTCCTTCTCCTTTAAGGGCTTTAAGTGTCTGAAAATAGAACATTCCGTGATGGCAGAAAAAAAATAAGAAAAAAAACCCCCAAAAACAACAGCCATCAAATAAGAAGTAGGTCAATCAGATAATAGGCGTGATTTAGGAGAAAAAAGGCAGCGTTCGTAATGGGCTAAAAACGGCGCTGATGTGTTGCCGAGAAAGAATATAATTAAAAGTATTTTTAAAGCGGCGCTTCCCCACCCCACTCACAGAAATCACAGCTCACACTACCAGGATTGCTTCCACCTCATGGAGCAGGAATGTGCTGGCATGCCACAAGCTGGCCGAAGAATGCGGAGTTTCCGTAGGACGAGAGAAGATCCCAACCGACAGCGGTTAGCTGCATTCTTTCACTGGTACATCACTGCGACCCATTTAACAGCACGGCAACGGAAACCGGCTGGGGGGTGGGATGTGACATTTCCATCCCTTCGCTGGTTAATGAGGTGGGGGGAGAGGTCTGAAAAATGCAGATGTGGGTGAGTGAAATGGGAAGTAGAAGGTGATGGGATGGGTGATGGGGTATGTCTTCCTGGAGGCTCTCTGGCTGCTGAGGATGGACATCGGTGCCTTATATAAGGAGCACACCTTTGAGCTGCATTCATTCAAGACCCAGCTCCTTGGAACAAGGCTCTGCCCTAATTAGGTGCACATGGCCCAATTCAAACACGCCCGGGACATGACTCAGGAATTACCGAGTGGAAGGCTCCAGCCCTGTGTTATGCAAGAGGTCACGCCAGACAAACCCTCTGGCTCCCTTTGGCCTGAAAATACTGAAACCCAAGTGCTGCATGTGGGCAAAGCAGGCTGCCTCCTTGCTTTTCTGGGGCTCCACCAAACGCCAGGTAGCCCCGTGCTCAGCAGCACTGGCCGGATCCCCGTGTGGCCCCAGTGCTGCTGGACAAAGCCATCGCATCCAAGGATGCCGTCGGACGTGGGAAGCATCTCCAGGGACATTCCCACCCACTTTGCTCTCGGTGCTGCCAGAGAGGAGCAAAGGGGATGAGTCAGGCCCAGAGAGTTCATTCCTTCAACTCCTGCTCCTTGCTATAATTATCCTTCGGGGTAATTAGATAAGCAGCCCTTCCTTTCATCTCGCCACAGTGCGGTACCATCCGCCCTGCAGTGTGAGGAGCCGCTGTCAGCCCCCAGGTGGGAGCAGTGCCCCCAGCCCCCACAGCCTCCCCCCCCCCAAGCTCTGCACCCACTCGGGATCAGCGAATGCACAACAGAGGTGATGGGGGAGGGAGAACTGGGGGCTGCATCAAAAGGAGGCACGAGGAGACGCACATCTCGAGATTCTGCTGCCTACAAAGGGGTGGCTGGACGCCTATAAACCCAACTCGGAGCAATCCCACCACCCCCTCAGCACCCCAGCAAGCAGCAGGCACATCAGGCGTGCCGAGCCCGGCAGCTCCCTGCTGGAAAATGTGGGCTCGAGCCTCCCCCCTCCCATCCCACCCGCACTCCCTCTCCTACAGGCACGCACAGGGAAAGGGAGGGAAAGAAGAGAGAAACCACAAGCAAATGTTCTGCTGCGTGATTTTCCCTCATCAGGCTCTCGTACTCAAGGCTTGAATTGAAATGAAAAACAAAATCCTGGAGGCAGCACCGGAGGACATGCATGATGCCCCACTGACATTCGGTGTAAACGTAAACTCCTCTGCCAGAGCTTAATTGAATCGGAAAACAATTAAGCATTATCGGCACCTGTAATTCTTTTTTTATATGGTAAAAACTCCTCATGGCACAGGTTGGAAAACCTCCAAACCTTTGACCATTAGCAGTGAAGACTGGTGGAGAAGGACACACAGTGGTTACGTACACAGGCAGCACAATGGAGCTCCGGAGGCTTTGCAAGCATGCTACACACCTAGTGTGACAAAAAGAGCAGCCTCCTTTCTTGCTGTGATACGACATGGGGGGCTCTGCCTTATCTCTGGGCATCCCATGGTACCTGCTGTGGTCTGAACATTGCTGTCCCACCCTGCAAACAGAGCACGGCATTTTCCAGCGCTTTGGAAAAACAGTTTCAGAGGCAGCAGAACCTCTCTTGGCACCTCCAGCAAGTTTCCATTAGTTCAATGCTGAGGGATGATTTCGCTTCGGAGCCGAAACGTGGAAAGAGGCAGAATGAGTAAGAAGCAGCTAAACACACGTTAGTGCCCCTCCTAAGGCTGAAGGGCTCCTGTCAGCTCCTTGGGGGCACTGCCTCACCCTGCACATCTAGGGAGATGCTTGCAGGGAGGATTTCTGAGCTGTGTGCTGGTAATGAAGCACCAGTGGGGGTTTCTCTGAGTCCTGGTGGGGTTCGCACCCTGTAAACACATCCTGAAGGTGCAGGGGTGCCCCAGGACACCCATCTTCCCCGCACCCACAGCACCAGGGGCTCTGTCTGGGATAGAGACAAGCCCATAAACTGCAGTGCTGTACACCATGTCCTGCACTTTGTCCTCCTCTGATCAAAGAAGGGTGATGATTCACAACAAAGATGGTGAAGCACTGCACAGGCTGCCCAGAAAGGTGGTAGTGCTCCATTCCTGCAGACAGCCAAGGTCAGGAGATGGGCTCTGAGCACTGATGGAGCTGTGGGTGCCCCTGTGCATTGCAGGGAAGTTGGACCACAGGGCCTTTAAAAGTCTCTTCCAACTCAAACGGTTCTATGCTGCAATATGCTTACAGATGAAAGCTGAAGTGGCTGCAACCCACCTGAAAGCAGAGCACTCACCAGCCAAGGGCAGCCCCTGCACGGTGCAGGACAGGGCTCTGGGTAGGGATGGAGCCAGCCTAGGGGAACACCACAAGGTCCTGCAGCATCCCTGCCCACACTGAGCAGCAGTAGTGCTGCAAGTAAAGCCAAGGTTATCCAGGTCCAAGCAACTCAGCTATAAATAACACCACTGCTCAGACTTCCCGAGCAGAACGTGTCTTTTTTGGAGCTTGGAGTGATGGAAGGAAATGGCAGCAGTCAACAGGTAGCAGGCATTCAGTTATTTAAAGCATTTTCATAAAATTAATTGGCATTTTCCTTACAGAGGGAAAAAAAAAAAGGAAGAGATGGTGACAGGACACACCCCAGGGACCCAGACGATCCAATTTCAGGCACCTAATTAAAATTAAATTTCAATTAATTTCCAATTACTTTATTTGAAATTCATTTTTGTATTTCTACTTTTTTTTCTTTTGGTGAGTTGCCTAAAAATGAGCACATCCCTTCCTTTGCTCTTCAATCCAACACCACCCCCCATACCAGGAGTGCTGCTGCAGCTCTGCAGCACACACAGCGCTTGCACTTCCAGGTCTAGAATAATTCATTACATTTTTGCTGAAGACATTGCTGGCACATCACATATTCCTTCTCTGCCTCTGGTCCTTTTCTCCTCCAAACTACCGAGGCCTTGTTTAAATCAGAGCTTCGTTATTAGTACTATTACTACTGCTGCAGTCTCTTGGTTGCTTTCAGAATTGCTCCTCCTCCCTTCAGGTCTTACTGCCACCACCATGGGGCCACAGTGATGGGAGGAGTCATAGCAAAAACCAAATAGCTGCTAAATAACAGCAAACCAACTCTTCTATGCTGGTGCAGTTCACATTCTTCATAGCCAGAGTTCTGGATTAACCCCAGGGAAACACTGCTAGTGCTTGGAGAGGCTCATCCAGGTTTGCAGGGAGTCTGGGAGCCCTCAGTGCCAGGTGACAACAGGCAACAGTGCAGGGTTGGGTTTTTGTGGTAGCTTTTAAATCTCTGTGCTCATGGTGGAGTGACTCCATCAGGTCTAAAAACACCTCTCCACACTTCTGCTGAGCCCACCCTGATAAAAACGGGCACAGAAGGGGAATATAAACACACTGCAGCCTGCTCAAAGAGGCTGTGGATGCCCCATCCCTGCAGGCATTCAAGGCCAGGCTGGATGTGGCTCTGGGCAGCCTGGGCTGCTGGTTGGTGACCCTGCACACAGCAGGGGGTTGGAGCTGGATGAGCACTGTGCTCCTGTGCAACCCAGGCCATTCTAGGATTCTATATAAACCAGCTGAGGGTACAGGAGTGGATTTTGGATAACCAACTGGGAGCATGAACCATTCAGATTGGAACAGATCCCCAAGATCCCCAACCCCAGCCCACCCCACCATGCCCACTGCCCACATCCCTCAGTGCCACATCTCCACAGTTCTGGACCACCTCCAGGGATGGTTATTTGTTCCTAACACCTTTAGAAGGGGAGAAAAAAAAAATCTTTGTGTTCTTTTACTCTACCCTTAAAGAGACCGGTTTGATTCCTGATGCTCTGGCATATTTCTGTCTCTTACTGTACTTCAAGGCTATTTTCTCGCTGCCAAAATATGCAACGAAAAGCAACACGAGCCCTGCAGCTCTGGGGGAAGGGCTGGCCCTGCAGCTCTTGTTATCTTTGGATGGGAAGACAGAGACAGGCAGACACGGTTAACGCCTCGGATATATCCAGATCTAACCACTGTCCTACCAAGGAAGTTAGAAAACAGAAAAACACCACAAAGGGCATTTTAAATGACAAGATGAAAGGCCAGTTGGATTTATTACCAGCGTCCGCAGCCTCTCGGATGTAGCCCACTTGATGATGCTGATTGTACAGCATGGGATCTCGGACTGAAACAGGAAACCTGGAAGCTGAGCAGCGCCAAACCTCCTCCTGGAGGGTCACTGCTTCTGCCACTGTGTCATGGACCCGGTGCTTCTGGTTCAGGTTGGGTATTAGGGAGGATTTCTTCTCTGAAAGAGCAGAGATGTGCTGGCACAGCTGCACAGGGAGCGGGGGAGGATCATCATCTCTGGGGGTGTACAAGAGCCATAGAGACGTGGCACTGAGGTACATGGGCAGTGGGCACAGTGGAGATGGGTTGGGCTTGGGGATCTCGGAGGTCTTTTCCAACCTGAATGATTCTGTGATTCTAACACAGGGGGGCTGTATTAATTGCTGTGCTGAAAACTCAGAGGGAGTGTGCTGAGCTTCAAAGACTCATTTACTTCCCCCAGAACAAGAGACAAAAGTCCTTCGGTCTGTTTTCCATTAGAAGAGAAGTAGCCTGAATAGCTTCCTATTGTTCTTCTGCTTGTGGGGCTCGCTTCCCAAACTCACATCACAGCCCAGTTGGTCTAGATGGAAACTAAGAAAACCCCAGAAATGCTGATTTTTGGAAAATGAGAGTTTATACTGGGAAAACCTCACTTACAAGCCTTGCTGCTGAGTCTGTTTCCCAGGCATCTGCTAGCAGTTGCCAAGGGCAGAAAATCCAGCAGACACCCAACCTGCCATGTCCCAACATCCGTGCACCCCCGTCCTCTCTACAGCCAATATAATGCAAGCAAAAAACATTGCCACCCCAGCCGTGCCCTCCAGCATCCAGCCACCAGTGTACCTGTAAAGCTCAGTTATCAAGGGGTTGGCCACACGTTGCATCCCATGGGGACCAGACTGAGGTCACAGCTGTTAACCATATACACCTGGCCACTCATGTCCAGCATTTATCTAATCGTAGAGGTACAGCAAGTTTCTATATGGAAAATACCAGCAACACAGATCAAGGTGCAGATGAGTAAACCACACTGTGTGCTGCTCCTACCTACATAGGACACAGACTCAGACTTCACCAAGCCCATGCAGAGGAACTCTTTGCAAGCTGGAGAACTGCCTGCCTGGTGATGAGGCTAGGCTGCAGGAAGGCTGGTTCTGCAGATGCCACGGGGCTTGGGTTGGCCAGGACCAGGACTCACCGTGCTGGTGGAATGGCAAAGCTCTCCTCGCACTCACAGGTGCTCCCCTGAGCACTTTGCTAACTGAATGGACACCTCCACACTCAACTGAACGTATGGCGTTTGTACCAGTGCTGTTTTTATTTCAATAGGCCCCTGCAAAGTATTTTAAGGCCAGGCTGGACTGCTAAACTATCATTAGAGACCCTTTTGCGGAAAAAACAGGGTTTACTTTAGCCTGTTTTTCAGAGCCTCAGCATCAGGGCACGGTCTGGGTGTGAGCCCAGGCCCAGATGCCCAGCCTGGGGACACGTCATCCCATGCTTCCAGGGGCACAGTGCCCACAACCAGCTGGAAAATGGCCAGAGAGCTCTAATTAATCAAATTGCTCATTTGCATTTACGGAACTGCTTGTCCAGTGGGCTCCAGCAGATGCTGGAAGTAAAGTAGAGCTGCTGCATCCCTCCCTAAGTGCAGAGGGACCCAGGGGTCAGGGAGGTGCTGCCTTAAACCTGCTCCAACCCTTTGCTGGTTTGAAGGCCAGGAGAACGAATGGGAGGGATGGGAAAAAAACAGCAGGAGTGTGAAAGCTGGCTGAGACCCCAGCAGCTGCACCAAATGGCACAGCACAGAACCACAGGACCATAGGAGGTGGAGGGGACCTCTAGAGATCATCAAGTGCAAACCTTGCTAAAGCAGGCTCCCTACAGCAGGCTGCACAGAATGTATCCAGGTGGGTTTGTGTATCTGCAGAGAAGGAGACTCCACCACCCCTCAGGGCAGCCCGAACCTTTGCTCCATCACAGGAGGGAGAGGGGAGAATCACCTCCCTCACCCTGCTGGCCACAGTCTATGGCCCTCTTGGCCACCAGGACACACTGCTGGCTCATGGTCACCCTGATGGTCACCAGGACACCAAAGTCCTCTGCAGAGCAACTCTCCAGCAGCTGAGCCCCAAACTGTACTGATGCATGCAGATAGGAGGGGAAACTCTGGGAAGGGTGGATAATGGGTGGGCATGGGGCAGAGGGAAGAAAGGATAAAGAAAGAAAGGAAAATGCAGCAGAGCAAAAATGAAAAGGCCTGTAGGAGTGATACAGAGCTGGCTTGCAGTGCCTGGGATCTTGCATTTTCTGGCCTTATTTATGAAACACAAATAATCCAGCCTTCTCTGTACGCAGCCAGATCCGGTGGAATTACACGTCTGAAGACTCTGTCAACAGAGCTGTGGAAACACAGCTCAAGGCAACCCACACTAACAAGGGTGCCTTTATCACTGGACCTGGCCACCTGAAGCACATGGGATGGCTGTGAGAATGCTCCATGGGCTGCTGGGGACACTGTGGGGTGGGACCTGGTGCCACGATCCAGCAAGGAGAGCTGCCCATTCTGCAGAGATAGTGGCAAATTACAAAATAAAACCCAGCTCACCCAAAAGGCAGAGTATGGAGAGCATGGAGTGACAAGGCACGACTGCCAGCCTGTTAGATGGGGAAGATGACGGGTCTTCCAAGAGCTTGGCCTCAATAAGCACAATCCAAAGGCAAGTAAAAGGCTCCACTTCAGAACTAGAGGTCACGAAGAGCAATGCTTGCCTGATTATTCCTTCTCTATTCACACTTTCAATTGCACAGGCAGATTTTTAAGGCAATGCAGAAAAGCCTCAGCACATTTCTGTGTGTGCATGAGCACACTCGCTCCATCCCAGCGCTGTACGGCACCGTGCCTACACCCACACTTTGTGCTTACTGCAGCATTTCTATCCAGAGCCCTCAGCACAAATTCAGTTAGCTTCCCAGCACCCTTGCCAGGTAGATTATCTGCCTCTTACAGAAAGGACCATGGAACACAGATGAAGCCATCTGATATCTCCTATCACAAACCGTGGACCCCTTTTTGTTCATCTCTGGGACAAAGGGATAACAGCACAGCCCTCTGTGGGGGGCTCAGCAGTTTCAAGCAAGGCATTTCACCTCAGAGCAGGCCCTGGGAGCCACCATCCCCATTTGAGTTCCTTGGTGGATGTCTACCCAACTTCCTAAGTTAGAAAGAAGCATGATTTAGGGCTGGTCCACAACTGGAGAACAACATCATACAGCATAGGACAGGCATAGGACAGGCACAGAGATGTCAGCGCACAGACCTGCAAGAGCCGCCCTGGGTGCTGCTTCTCTTGCCCCAGTACCAAAAAATAAGCCTTAATTCCTAATGACTGAACTTGAAGCAAGAGCAAAGATGATGTGGAAATACAGGTCTCAGTGGCAGTGGGCTCAGAAGGAACAGCAGCACCTGCTATAGCAGCCATCCTGTCTTGGTCCCACTCCATGGCACAGGCACTCACCCCAGACTCTGGTTCCTAAATTGAAGACAGCCAAGCAGAGAGGAGCTCTGAAACAAGAGCCAAAGCCAGAGCTGGGCGCATGCCATGAGGGAGGGAATCCATCCCCACGCAGCCCTCACCCTGCTCTGGTGGTGTGAGATGGAGAGAGATGGAGACGGACGGAGACCCAGCGTGGGGAGCGTGGGTTCAAGGACAGCCTGGCCTTAGCCTTCCCCTCCACACCCTGTGAGGGGCTGTAACCACCATGAGGCCTCTGCTCTGGGTCCAACAAACCCAGTCCTCAGCCACCTCTTGCCCTCCAGACCCCCTCCATCCCCACAGCCCTCCTTAGGCCGTTCTCAAAAAAAAAAGAAATCTTCAGCACCGAAAATCCCACACAGCAAAACTGAGCAAAGCACGTCAACAACAGCAACTGGTGTGCTGTAACCCAGGCGCAAGTGTTCTCCCTGCAAGGAGGAGATGCATTTTTAGAAAGCTTCTTTTGCAAAAGCTGTTGGTGTCGGCGGGCCTTTTGTTTTCCTTCCCAGCACCAAGTACTCACGAGCATCCTGGAAACCAACCAAAGGCCATTTTTAGACTGAGATGTGAAGAGAAGAGCATGTCACTACGCGTCTGAGCTAGATGCAAAACTCTCAGCCATATGCTGGAGGTTGCTGTAACAAAAGAGACAGCGACAACGAAGGGAAGCCTCAGTGCTCAAGCACTGGGTAGATAAGCGAGATCAGAAAACAGCTCACTTCTATTTCATTGATGGGGTTTAAAAGGATGGAATTTCTCCCTAATGTGAAAGCAGTACAGGAGTTGGACAAGATGACCTTTCAGGATCCCCTTGGACTCAGATGATTCCATAAAAGTTATCAAATTACTCATTTAAAAGCAGTGCAAATCTTGTCATCTACTCAATAAAGGCTGCCCAGAGCAGTGGGTGCCCCACCTCTGGAGATGCTCAAGGCCACGGATGGGGCCCTGGGCAGGCTGAGGAGGGGAGCACCCAGCCCGCAGCAGGGGGTGGAAATGGATGCATCCTAAACATATCCACATCAGTATTAAATTCTGCCACAGAGGCAGGAAGCTTCTGCCCAGCGCCGAGCCCCCTGATGAGGGAGCTGGCAGCGAGGCATCCCACCAATGCTTCCTCTCCACCATCCCTCTGAGGCAGCTGGTGACCATGCCAAGGGGCCCTGCTCATCCTCAGCCTCCTCTTCCCAGCCCAGCTACAATTTCAGGCTGCAGTTGTTCCCCAATCACTTCTTGTTACACACACCCCATCCTTCCTCTCCAGGGCAGGGTGCCCGCACAAGACGATGGCGCGTTCTAGAAGAGCAAAGTTAAAGCAACCTTTCCCTAAGATCCAATAACCCAGCAGCTGCTGTGCTCCCATTAAACACAGCTACCTGGAGGATCCATATATAAACAAATATGGCTGATTTCTACTGGGCATCCTGTAGAAAAGGGAATAAGGAATGTGACAGCACTGCAGGGCAGCTTCACCCACTGTGAAGCATTCCCTGATACTGCAGGATCAACACGCGCTCCAATCTGCAAAAATACAGCTAGAAGAAGGGGCTTACACCAATCCCGATCAGAGAATCATTTATAGAATCATAGAAAGAACCACAGAATGGCCTGGGTTGGAAAGTACCATAAAGATCATCTACGTTCAACCCCCCTGCTATGTGCTGGGTCACCAACCACTAGAAGTTTCTAACTTCAGGTAGGAAAAGACCACGAAGCTGATGATGTCCAACCTCAGCCCACCCTCACCATGCCCACATCCCTCACTGCCACATCTCCACAGCTCTGGAACACCTCCATGGATGGTGATACTACCATCTCCCTGCCAATAGACGCCATGCCCAGAACTGCAGCTCAACCAAGTAATCACGACATGAGTTTTTTAGGGCAGAAAATACTCAAAGCAGAACGAAGGAAGGTATTTCAGACACATGAATGCCACTACGCGTATCCAAACTATTTCCACGTGGGTTCTGGAGAGCCAGCCACCGCATTCTGGTGGCCAACAGGCAGCTCACAAGCAAGTGTTGCAGATTAAGCACTAAGCAACATTTAAAAAACAGCTGTAAACACTCATGCCATTCGAACCCAAGGGCCAGGAGCAAGGCTGAGCCTTGGAGACAGCAGTCCTGCTACATTACAGCAAATGGGTGTTATTTGTTATGTGATGAGAATCAAAAGGACACGGTTTAGCAGGCAACACTGGTGGTAGGTGGATGGTTGACTGGATGACCTTAGAGGTCTTTTCCAACAGGAATGATACTGTGAAAGAGTTTGTGCTCTTTAATGCAAGTTTAGGTTGGATATGAGAAGGAAGTTTTTCAGCCAGAGGGTGGTGAGGCACTGGCACAGGTTGCCCAAGGAGGCTGTGGATGCCCCATCCCTGCAGGCATTCAAGGCCAGGCTGGATGTGGCTCTGGGCAGCCTGGGCTGCTGGTTGGCGACCTGCACACAGCAGGGGGTTGGAACTGGACGAGCATTGTGATCCTTTCCAACCCAGGCCATTCTGTGGGCTCAAATTGTGGTTTACCACCAAGAAAATCCATCTCTAGAAAACAAGAGCACATGCTGCAGCTTCAGAATACGCTCAACATTAAAAGTTGTACTGTTATCTGACTGCAACACCCAGCTCTGAGCAGCAATACATCACAGAGCCATCCTACCCTTGTGAAGGCATCGCTTCTGTGCAATAGCCCTCCCATACACAGAGCAAACCATAGGAAAAGAAGGAAAAAAAGAAGAAAGCCTCAAAAAAGCCCACATTTCCTTGACAAGTTTTATTTTTAAACGCCGGTCGCCCCAGCCTGCTCGGGGAATTGGGACGTGAGGAGCAGCTCCCGTGCGAGGGGATGACTGGTGACTCAGCAGGTAAAAGCTGTCAAAAACACGTCCAAAATTGGAAGGAAAAAAAAAAAATCAGAAGAGAAAACTAAAAATACAGCAGCAGCACTGCTATGAGCGCTGGCTGAGTGCCTGGCCCCACCAGGAACACACTGCAGCATGGGGATCCCCATCCCTATGGGGGAACCCTGCCCCAGGGCTGGGTGAGGAGGGGTCCCACTGGGCCACCAACACCAGCAGGGCCAGGTGACACAAGGACCCCGTGCTCACCCCCACCAACCCCTACATGCACAAAACATCCCATTTTTGCACCTGGTTTTTCCTTTCTTTTCGAAAGAAGAGTCCAAAAGGCAACATGAATGGCTGCATATGCACCCTTTCCCCCAAAATGCCTCTGACTTCTTGAATCACAGAATCCTTAGAGTTGGAAGGGACTTTTAAAGACCATCTAGTCCAACCCCCTGCAGTGAGCAGAGACACCACAGCTCCATCAGGCTGCCCGATCCAGCCTTGCCTTAACGGAAGCTCCCTATTGCCATGTTGATGCTAACTGCTGGGTTCCGTGCTGCCGAGTCTCGTTACAGGAATTGAAAAACAATAAATTAATTCCATTTGGAGAAACGCCATCATTTACAATTGAGCAATTAACAACAGATCTCATTCCCGATACTGCCGCATTCTTCAGCTTATTGAGTTAGTCAGAAACTCGGACTATCAGCACACTCCATTCCCTGTTCCTCAAAACAAAACTCAGGCCACGTCCTTGCTGCTCACATTAGAGGTTCCCTACAACAGGTCACCCAGGTTGGCATCCAGCCGACTCTTGGCTATCTCCATAGAAGCAGACCCCACCACCACTCTGGGCAGCTTGTTCCACTTCTCCCTGACCATAAAAAAGCTCTTCCATATGTTGGTATGGAACTTCCCGCATTCAAGTTTTAGGCCATTACTCCTCGTCCTATTGCTATGCACCACCGAAAAGAGCCTGGCCTCATCCATTTGCCTCCCATCTCCCTTTAGATATTTATAAACATTCATCAGATCCCATCTCAATCTTCTCCAGAACAGATGCAGATCACGCAGCCTTTCCTCATAGACACTCCAGAACCTTTATCATCTTTGTGGCCCTCTGTTGGGCTCCTTCTGGGGGATCCCTGTCTTTTTTGAACCAAGGATCCCAAAACGGGACACAGTGTTCCAAATGTGGCCTCACCAGGGCAGAGTAGAGGGGGAGAATCACCTCCCCTAGACCTGCTGGCCACGCTTATTTTGCTACACCCCAGGATACCATTGATTGGCCTTGATGACCACAAAGGCACATTGCTGACTTGTGGCCAACCTGTCATCCACGAGGCCCTTCTCTGCACAGCTCATCTCCAGCAGGTCAGCCCCTAACCTGTACTGATGCATGTAGTTATCCCCCCCCCCACGCAAAGTGCAAGACTCTACATTTGCTTTTGTTAAACCTCATCAGCTTCCTCTCTGCCCAACTCTCCAGTCTGCCCAGGTCTTGTTGAATGGAAGCACAGCCCTCAGATGTGTCAGCTGGCTTTGTACCATCAGTGAACTTGCTGAGTCCTGGGAGGCATTCAAGAACTGAGATGTGGCACTGAGAAACATGGTCGGTGGGCACAGGGGGTGGGTTAGGGCAGGATATCATCTTAGTGGTCTTTCCCAACCTTCACAACTCTGTGATTCTAACACCTGCCCTACGCATCGCCCGAAATGCTGGTGGAATTGCAGCATCCCAAAGGCAAGCTGGCTCAACCCAAGCCAAGCGAGACCTGGGCTTCTGCAGGGATCCCCCTTACAAAAAACATAAAATAATAAAGTGATGGAAAACCCGCCACATACTTGTAGTGACAGCGATTCCAGCAGTCTCATTTCCTGCTAAAACCTTCTCCAAGACAACGCACATTGTTTCACTAATTGTGAGTCTATTGAGAAACAGGCTACCCTCTGCTTTCAGACTGGAGTCAGTTACGCTCGGTCTGACCTTGCATTACTTCGAAGCACTGCAACATTAAGAGAAAATTAGAGTGTCTTGTTAAATTCTTTAAAAGGTAAAGCAACCCTATTACTCCAGGTTCACATGCCAAAAAATCAGGCTCTTAACAAATCACAACTACTGCTTTAATGCGGCAGGATTTAGCCTTTTATTTTAAGTTCGTTCATTTCTCATTTACTTGAGTGATCATGCCAGCTTTAATGAGCTCTCCCTATGAACACTGCAACAACAAAGGATTGGGGCTGCTTGTGTTACAGGGCTCTTCACACCTAGGATGAAAATCCTACATCATTGCCTCTGTCCCAACTGCCGAAAACAGATCATCTGCTTTTATAAATGCATCTGACAGAGAGGATTCGTCTCTTTGGTCAAGATAAAGAAATTACAGTAACTGTATGTGTAAACTGAACTAAAGAGTGCATCAGATTAAAACACATCTGGGCCACTGTGCTGCTCCTGGATCACCTTTCAGCACCTATCTGGAACCCAACATCTGCACACCCTGAGCACTGATTCCAAGCAGCCCAGGAGCCACGGTTTTGGGCAAGAGGCTCTGAAGGTTATGGATTGACTCAAGCACATGGGATGTTAGGGCAAGGCTGTGCCCCAGAGGGCTGTGGGCATGGCACAGCTCCCAGGGCAGCGGGCACAGCCCTGAGTGCCGGAGCTCAGGGAGGGGGCACTGCTCTGACATTGGGTTTGGGTTTTGGATGATCTCGTATAGAGCCAGGAGTTGGACTTGGTGCCCAACCCAATGTCCTTGATGGACCTTGTGGGTCACACTGGAGCTGGTCGGGCTCTGCACCCTGGGTGTTTGCATCACTGACCACCATCCACTCGGGGTACAGGGGCAAAAATAAGTTGCTTCTATTTTAAACCCAGAAAGCAACTGAACATCAGTGCCAGCGTGCAGTTTGGCTTTACGAGGGATTTGAAGAACTCGGCTCCTTCATTCTCTAATCCCACACGATGCTTCCCCGCTACCCGCCAGTATCGACTTAACAATGCAAAAGCATCTGCCCACATTTTTGCCATTATTTCGAACCCAGCAAAGAGCACCCTCCCCTTTCAGGAGGGTTAATCTAAAGAGCAGTTGCCAAAATGCTGAGAACAGGGCCAAACAATAGCTCCTCTGATGGAATTCCTCCACTGCATAGAGAAGAACGCAGGATCCCCCTGGGGCTCACCCGCTCCCATACAAAAGATGACAAGCAGAAAGTTCCAAGTGCACCTAAATGCAGTGTTGCACATCAACCACAATGTGATGTTGGATCAGTGCAACAATGGCTTTGGCAAAATGCAAGGCCCAGCCATCAGCGCTGGCCACCTGTCCTCAAGATGGAGCCTCACTCCCTTCTTAGTGCACAACCCGCTTTTAGCTGCTCCCCTGCTTTAAATACCTCCATACCCACTCCCTGTGGAATCTCAGATCAGCTTTTCCAAAGCCTGGGCGGTGATGTAGACAGCTGGGCAGCAGCAGCTATGGTCCCCATCCACCCAGTGTTATTTATAAGGGCTCTCTGCCTGACCCAGGGTTGACATCGACCACAAAAAGCGTTCAGCATCCAACCGACTGCTGCAGAATAACGCCATGAGCACAGCCTGAGCACACACCTCTGCACTGCACTGTGTGCTACATGCTTCATAACAGCAGCTCCATGTCATCCATTTCCCCAGCACAGACCCATAAGGGCTGGAAGGGACCTCTGGGAATCACCCAGTCCAGCAAGCAGCCCAATGGATTGAGTTGTGCATCTCTAGTTGGTACGCACTCTAAATGCAGATTAGTAGTTTTTTTAGAACCTAATTACAAAGCATTTCATAGAATCACAGAATGGCCTGGGTTGCAAAGGAGCACAGTGCTCATCCAGCTCCAACCCCTGCTGTGTGCAGGTCACCAACCAGCAGCCCAGGCTGCCCAGAGCCACATCCAGCCTGGCCTTGAATGCCTGCAGGGATGGGGCATCCACAGCCTCCTTGGGCAACCTCACCAGCCAGTCAGTCAGCCCATCAGCCAGTGCCTCACCACCCTCTGGCTGAAAAACTTCCTCCTCATATCCAACCTAAACCTCCTCTGTCTCAGTTTAAAGCCATTCCCCCTTGTCCTATCACCATCCACCCTCACAAACAGCCGTTCCCCCTCCTGTTTATATGCTCCCTTCAAGTACTGGAAGGCCACCATGAGGTCTCTCTGGAGCCTTCTGTTCTCCAAGCTGAACAATTCCAGTTCCCTCAACCTTTCCTCGTAGCAGAGGTGCTCCAACCCTCTGACCATCTTAGTCGCCCTCCTCTAGACCCATTCCAAGAGCTCTGCATCTTTCTTGTACTGGGGGCCCCAGGCCTGGATGCTGTACTGCAGACAGGGACTCACAAGAGCTGACAGAATCACCTCCCTCTCCCTGCTGGCCACCCTTAATGCAGCCCAGTATACAGTTGGCCTTCCAGGCTGCAAGCTGTCTGCCTTATTTGGCCTACCCCCCTTCTCCCACATCTTCACATCCGGGCCCATTGTAGGGGAGTGGGACCAGATGACCTTTAAGGAGCCCTTCCAACTCAAACAATTCACCTTCCCACTCATCTCCTGGTTGGCCCCACCTGGGAACCACAAGGATGGATGCCTTCTATGACACACAGATACCAGCTACACGAGCACAAGGGGGTAGGGAAGGAAAAAAAAATCAATGGCTCCAGGTTGCTTTCTGCAACTCCACCAACCATAGCACCAGCGTGACAGCAGGACATGGCCAACTTTGCTGGCAAACACTCAGACTTGCTATAAACGGCAAACAGGAGCCATTCTTGCCCTGCTGCTCACAGACAAGAGCAGCATCCGTCCCCAAACCCATTCCATTCACATTCACCCTAAATTCACTGCAAATTAGGGAAATTCGGGACCAGCATTGGTGTGAGGAGGTCCCCAGCTCTGGGGATCCTTTGTGGACACCCTTGAGACACCAGCATCACGAGCAGCTCCATCTCCAGCCCGTTGTTATGGTTACAGAGTGTTGATTTTTCCCTTCTTTTAAAAAGGATTCTTATCAGTTTAGCATAATTCTGCCAGTCAATAACAATTCTTATCTCAAAAGGTCACTCAGGTGGCTACAGCTCAGCACTGCATCTCCACTCGCGTTATCGGCAGGGAAACAGCCTGGGGACATCATTTGTTTCTCCTTTTGAACACAGTCCATCCCTTTGGAACGCTGAGATTTGAGCTGACGCTATGGGTGATCACAATGAGGATCATCATCTTCTACAGGTTAAGCCTCTGCTCCCAGGTAACAGCGATAGGATGAGAGGTGATGGTCTCAGGTTGTGCCAGGGGAGGGTCAGGTTGGATACCAGGAAGGATTTATTCTCCAAAAGGCAGCGATGCAGTGGCACAGCTGCCCAGGGAAAGGGGGTTCACTGTTCCTGGAGGGATGAGGCACTGAGGGACGTTGGCAGTGGGTATGGTGAAACAAGAAAATAAACTGCAGCAGCGTGCAAATTTTGGAGTATTTCAAGCATTCAAACCATGTTTTACAGCTCCTTGAGTACTGCCCCAGCAATCGAGTCTCCAACCCCAACACCAGCCACATCCCATCAGACGTATACAAGGAACAGGTGAGAAGTACAGTTTGTGGCTCATCTGAAATAGGTTTTACCAAAAAAAAAAGAAGAAAAAAAGGCAGTCTGGAAGGAATTACTCATGGAGATAAGTAACAGATGAGCTTCCCCAGGTTCTGCATGGCCCCTCCAGGGCTGCTTGAGAGCAAAGGAAGAGCAGAGCTGCCAAACCCTGCTCATGGCACTTGCAATGTTAACACTGCTTTAAGGAAAGAGCATGTTCAAGCCATGTCTAGCTCCTGCAAATGCCAGGTGAGGCTTGTGGGGACAGCAGCAGAAGCTGCCAATGGTGCCACAACGGTAATGGAAACACCTCTGGATTTGTTTCAGCACACTGGTACAGGAGAAGGTCTTCTGCTGCCCTGAGACAGCAGAAGTAAAATTATTTATTTTAAATGTAACAGAAGGAAGATTTTGCATTGTACCTCAAGGCTGCACCCAGGAATGGCCGCAAAGGGCAACAGAATCAATACCAGCAAACCCCAAGATCCTCACCCAGGTCTTTGTGCAGAGATCAGTCCCACGCAGGAAGGCAGAGCAGAGCCACCAGCAACAATCTGGGCACCTTTGCCAACATTTCCAGTGCACCCATCTCATGGCATACATCAACAAATGGAGCTGCAAGCTGCAGATCCGTGCTTGGCTCCTACCAGACCCAGAGGCGTTCGCCTGCTGCGTGGCAAAGCTGAGAAAAGCTCCTGCCAGGGAGCGGGAAGCCAGCCCTGGGTCTCTGCCTGCTCCAGCCCAAACCTCCTCCTCCTTCAGCATCACGCAGAGCCTTGAGGCAGCTCTTGGGAAACCAAGAGTTAACAGAGAGCACCGCTCTTGTTTATGCGCTGAATATAGAAGGAGAAAACAGAGGGGGCGATGCACACTCAGAGGCACACAGGCATCCACCCATGATTCATGCAAGGATCGGTCCCCTCGGTGCCAAGCCCCACTGCTGGGCTGCCCCTGCAGCAGGAAGCCTTCAACAGCCACCGGTGCTTGGCTGAGGGCTGCTGCACAGAGCAAGTAGGGGGAGCCCCAAACCCATCTGCACCCCAAAACGGATCCAAATCACCGCTCTCAGCTCTGCCCCCACAGCTCAGCAGCACGAGGCGACCTGCCCTTTCCCCGCAGGTTATCTGCAGTAACATTAGCCAGCAGCACGGAGCCAGAGGGCTGCAGCACTGACGAATGTGTCTTAAAATAAAGCCAGCGTTCACACTAATTACTATTTCAGTTAGTCACATTGATTGCAAACATTGCTCCCAGCCTGGAAAGTAATGGCGTTCATGGGCTACATGTTAAGAAGGTGGTCAGTGGGTGGATGGGGATGGGTTGGGGTTAGACTTGGGGATCTTAGAGGTCTTTTCCAACCTTAATGATTATGTGATTCTAAGTTAAATTAATGATAACGGTGGGGTTTGATGAGGGATTACAAGAACCTGGAATCATAAAATGGCCTGGGTTGAAAAGGACCACAATGATCATCCAGTTTCAACCCCCTGCTATGTGCAGGGTCGCCAACCAGCAGCCCAGGCTGCCCAGAGCCACGTCCAGCCTGGCCTCCACAAGATACCACCAACTCCGGCACAGACGAAGCAGGGGGACAGCACTGAGGGCTCCAACTCTCCCCAGCTGACAAAAGCCCCTTAAAAAGAAAACCATTTTAATTAAAACAGAATATCACAAGTGAAGTTCATCATCTACCAGGACCAAAGCTGGCAGCTCTGTTGGCATCCCCTTTAGGTAGAGATGTGCTGGCAGCACTGCCTCCAGCGTTTCCCAGTGCTCCCATCTCACAGGCACTTAAACCAGAACTCAGCATTACAGCAAAGCCAAGGGAAACAGAAAGCAGGGCACGGCCCTCAAGCTGGGTACAGGGTAGTTTGCTATGGGTGGTTGGAGGGGAATGGGGTTTTGCTTCCCAACAAAATGGAGCCGCAGCCACCCCAGGGCAACCGAGGCGAGCTCTGCAGGCACAAGCTGTGGCTTTTATTAGACAGCTGGAAAAAAAAATACGAGCACAAGCCCTCCTTTGAGCTGGTGCACCTTTGCGCTTGGCCATTTTTTCCAGCTGCATCACTTGGTCTAATTAAAGGCACTGCCTCTCCCTGGCTCTTCCTCCAGCAGCTCCTTGTCGGGACACCAAATCTGTGTGGTGTGGATGCTCTCATCGGGGTGTAGGACTGTGAGGTCCTGGGGCTGCCCAGCACTGAGGGATGCATTCCATGCTCAAAACCCCACAGTGAGCCAAGTGGAGGGTGAGCTGTCTCTGCATAACTCCTGGGGCCACTGTGCAGGACAACCACGAGCCAAACACTTCAACAGAGCAAGGAGCAGAGAATTTGCTTCTTCCTTGTCCTTTACAACTGAGCACCAACACCTTCAAGGCAGCCCCACTCCCATGGAACAAACAGCAGGATTCAAAGAGCAGAGCAGCACAGGGCTCAGTGACGATGCTGCTTGCAGAACTTGGTGTGATTCCATGGCCAGTCAAGTGACAAATGCTATTTAAAAGACACAGGTGGTTTTATGGACAGGGCAGCAGACCAAAAGCTGCTTCCTGCAGCCGAGAGCTGCGGGGCAGATCTCCAATTCCCCTTTCCATTAAGGAACCATCACATCCCTTGGGATGCTTGCGGGTACCCGGCTCCTTGCCAAGGGAAACCCCCCAGAGAGAAGGGGACTGATGGCACAACCTGGGTTTGCGGTACCGATGTTAGAGGATGTGCCCCTGGCCCCACAGCTGAGCACCAGCCCTGGCTATGGGGAGTGATGACAGCCAGGGGATGACATTTCCCATCGTCAGAGCAAGTGACCCCATGGCTCAGCCTTACTTCACCACACTGCCTGCATCACAACCCCATGGCTGAAAGGCAAACATAGACACAGCTCTCCATTCTCCAGGGACATGGCAGTCATCCATCCAAAACATTACTGGGACTCAGGGATACCCAAAAGGCAGCCAGAACTCAAGGGCAACCACAATGGGATACCAAGATACAACCAGAGCCAAAGAAGATCCACAGAGACATCCCAAAACACAGCCAGAACCCAAGGGCACCCACAATGGGACA
>NW_024884586.1:49638296-49666019 GCF_019232065.1 Centrocercus urophasianus
CACAGCCAGAACCCAAGGGCACCCACAATGGGACATCCCAAAACACAACAAGAACCCAAGGGCACCCACAATGGGACATCCCAAAACACAACCAGAACCCAAGGGCACCCACAATGGGACATCCCAAAACACAACCAGAACCCAAGGGCACCCACAATGGGACATCCCAAAACACAACCAGAACCCAATGGCACCCAGAACGGGACATCCCAAAACACAACTGACTCCAAGGGATACTCAACACAGAGCACCCCAAACCACAACTAGAACCTACAGTCACCCACAACAGGATACCCAAAAGACAACCAGAAGCCGGGGATATCCACAGCAAGACACCCAAAACCACACCTGGAACCCAAGGGCACCCACACTGGGATGTGCAAAACACAACTGGAACCCATGGGCACCCACAGTGGAAAACTCAAAACACGACGTGAAGGAAAACAGCAGCGCAGGTAAGAATTAAACCACAGCTCTATCTGCCGCAGGGGATGCGAGGCTGGGCTGCGCCGACGCGGGCGGCCGCGCTTCGGCCCTTCAGCCGTTTCTAAAAGCAGCATCCCAGCACCGAGGCGCACCCCGCAGCATTCCTGCCTCTCATTCCTGCAGCTATAAAAGGAAATGGCCAATTCCAGCCTTTCTCCCTCGGACCATCGCCGATCTCGGGGTGGTTTCCTGCGGGCGGGCGGCTCGGCCCCGCGGCGCTGGCCCTCGTCACCAAATGGCAGCGGGGCCGGCTGCCAAGCGGCCCTAATGGGGAACAGCTGGAGCGGGACTGCGCTCCTCCCGCCCCGCAGACACTGGGGCTCTGTTTGGGAGCCGACTGCAGCAGATCGCCATTGGGATCCGCTCGATGCGTTCCGGCCCTGAGCGGAACCGCTGGGTCTGAAGCAAAAAGGATGCTTTGCAATAGGGCTTCGGTTTTTTTTTTTTCCCCTCCCCTCCCTTTTTATTTCTTGTCCACTTTTCTTTTTTTTTGTTTTCCCTTCTCTGTTTTCCTTTCCTTTTTTTTTTTTTTTTTTTTTCTTTCCCTCCATTTTCCTCCTTTTTTTTCCATTTCCTCCATTTCTGGGGGTACAGACTGGGGAAAACCCAACTGTCCAACTTTAAGACTCGCATTCCACACCGCAGAAACTCTACAGCAACTTCCATCCCCATCACTGTAAATACACACACGGGGACATACGCTAGCAATACATGCATGCAAAGGCATGTACAGGAACATACGTGGCTCTGGGCAGCCTGGTCTGCTGGTTGGCGACCCTGCATATAGCAGGGGGGTTGAAACGAGATGATCATTGTGGTCCTTTTCAACCCAGGCCATTCTGTGATATGCACATATAACAACCCCAATAATTGCATTAACACTTCGCTCCAACTCCATTGACTTCTGCAGAGTTGAGGAAGTCGGGACAGCAGTCACATAAAGCCCCAATGCACTTTCCCAGCCCTGCACACTCCCTGCAGTGCATCCCGTGAATGCAGCAGCAGAAAGAACACAAGGGGGGTATTGAGAGCTGCAGGAAAAGAAAAAAAAAAAAAAAAAAAAAAAAAAAGCGAAAGGAAAAAAAAAAAAAAGTGCGTCCAAACAGGAGCTGAGTGATGAAACAGAAATTGCCACATTTCAAAGAAATTCGGATAACCCAGCTGGCCAGACCTTGAGAAAATAACAGTTCGCCTAAGGTAGCGATGGGCTCCTTGTTGCAGAGAGCAAAGCGAGCCACGTTGTCCAAAAGAAGCCTGGAAAATCCAGACTCTACGTGACCTGACTTACTTATTGCACAGGAAACTGCATGGAAGGAGGAAGGGGGGGAGGAATAAAAAAAAAAAAAAAAAAAAAGCCACCAATCATTCATGCTCCCGTAGTTACACCGCGCAATAGTTGGCTGTGCTGGAAGCCAAGTGGAATGAGCCATCAGCAGTTTGAAAATGTGAGAGATGGCGGGGCGGGTGGGGAGATCAACAGGGGTTAGGTATGGATATATGGCTTTGGCTGCATTAGGGCAGATAAGGGGGAATGCAAGAAGGGGGAAAGTAAATAAAAAGGAGGGGGGAAAAGGAAGGAAAAGGACAACAAGGAGAAAAAAAACTGAAAAAGGGAATAGAAAAGGGGGAAATAAAAGGGGTTGCAGCAAACTCACCGGGGTTGTTGGCCTCCCCTTCGAGGACGTGCAGCTCGGTGCAGTCCGCCAGCGAGTGCTCCAGGCAGAGCTGCAGGAAGCGCGCCTGGGTCCGGCTCACGCGTTTGAGCAGCGAGAGCAGCGCAACAGTCTGCTCGCACTCGTTCCAGCCCTTGAACCAGCCGGCCAGAACGCCGACCTGGTCTCGAAACATCATGGTGCTGAGGGCCGGGGTGCGAGGGGAGGGCTGCTCTCCTCCTCCCCCCCAACCCCCGGTGATAGAGTCGGGTGACGGTGAGGATTTCCTCTGCGATGCGAGGCTGGGTTGGTGGGTGGGCGTAGGGTGCAGCTTCGGGTTCGCTCGGTTTTCTTCGGGGGTGGTGATGGCGATGCGGAGTAAATGGGGGTGGGAGGAGTGGGAGGGGAGGTGGGGAAAAAAAAAAATAAGAAAAATTTAAAAAGATGAAGGAGGGAAAAAAAAAAATAAGGTAAAATAATAAGGAAAAGCCCAGCGGTCTGCGTGCACCGAGCCGGCCCTGCGCTGCGAGTGTGGGCAAGGCACGTAACGAGCGGGATCGGGCCGGGGGGGGGGTCACACCTGGAAGAGAGAAATGGGGAGGGGTCAGAGGGGGGCAGGAGGAGGAGGAGGAGGAGAGGAGAGGAGAGGAGGAAGGCACGCAGCAGTCGGGCACTGCAGCCCGCTGCCTTTCTCCTCCTCCTCCAGATCTGGGCTCACCCCACCGCTTTTGGGGGGGGGGGGGGGGGGGGGACAGGGGGACCCCCCTCCCAGCGCGCAGACAGCCCGCAGAAAATATCCCTGGGGGAAAGGAGGAAGGGATGGATCTCTTCCAACACCCTTCTAGGAGGGGGCAACGCAGCAATTTCCGCCCCCCCACAAAATAAAAGTTCCCCCCCCGCCCGCTGCCCGGCACTCACCTCATTCACACCGGCCTCGGGGTGCTGGAAGAGGAGGGAGGGGGGGGAGAGAGGCGTGGGGGGGGGCGCGCCCCGTCGGGGGCTGGGGGGGGGGGGGGGAATAAGGGGGAGAGAAGGGGGGGGCGCGGGGCGCGAGCGGCGGCGGCGGCGGCTCCGCGGCGCGAGACTGAGCCCGGCGGCGCGCCGAGCCCCCGCTCCCCACATTGCGCTCATTTGCATAGCGGTGACGTCATCGGGAGGGCGGGGCGCGGGAAACGAAGTGGGGGGGGGGGGGGGGGAGGGGGGGGGGACGCGCGCCCTCCTCTCGTTCCCCGCGTGCCCCAACCCCGTGCAGCAGCTCCGCGCGAATCCGCGCTGCTAATTCAGCGCTCCGGTCCCCTCGCGCCAAAAAAAGCGCCGCAGTCACACCTCCCCCCCGCCCTCCCCGCTCCCCATCCGCAAAGCTTCCCCCCCAACCCCCCAGCCGTCATCCCGCCCTCAAAGCTGCGGGCTTCCCGCTGGGGGAAGCCGCCATCTAGTGGAGACAGCGGGGATGGCAGGGGCGGTTGGATCATTTAATTATATTTCAGATACGCATCATATGCATATATGCGTATTGGGCCAGCCGTTGGTGAGGGTACCGCTGTGTGGGATGCGGGGGCTCAGTGGGGGTTGTTGGTGCTTTGGGCTGTGATGAGTCCTGTGGGTTGGAGTTGTTGGGTGTTGTGAAGAGGTGCGAGTTTGGGGAGGAAAGGAAGAGGAGAAAAGGAGGAGATAAAAGAATGGAAAAGGAGGGGAACGAAAGTAAAGAGGAGGATGAGAAAAGGAAGCAAAAGAAGGGAAGGTAAAGAAAAAAGGAAAGGAAAACAAAATGAAAATAGATGAGAAGGAAGAAAAGGAAAGAAGAAAGAAAAATAAAAGGAAAAAGAAAGGAAAAAAAAAGGAAGAAAGCCTTCTGTAGAAGGCTGCGTATCCATCAGCACACAAAGGCCCAGATTTCCTATCTCGTTAGAAGCAAACCTGAATAAAAGCATCACAGCAGGAAGGATGGAAGAATTAAATGCAGCATCTCTTGCTTGTTCCTAAACAAAGTCTGGAGCTGCCCACCAAGACGTGACTGCATTTTCATTACCTTGCACCGTGCCGTGGGCCGAGAGCTGCGCCATTCCCAGCAGTTGGAAACCTGCTTCCAACCCGAGATGTGCCAGCAGCACAGATAGAAAGGCAGTTTTTGTACTTAATTAGCAATTAAGTGTGTCTGGTGCTGACAGAACAATGGGGATTTTAGGTTTTAGATGAAGCCAGGCTGCTGGGGAGGAAAATCTTCCTCCTATGAAGAAAGGTTGAGGGAAGTGGGCTTGTTTAGCTTGGAGAAGAGAAGGCTCCAGGGAAACCTCATGGTGGCCTTCCAGTGCTTGAAAAGTGTATAAACAGGAGGGAGAACGGCTGTTTGTGAGGGTGGATGGTGAGAGGACAAGGGGAATGGTTTTAAAGTGAGACAGGGGAGGTTTAGGTTGGATATGAGGAGGAAGTTTTTCAGCCAGAGGGTGGTGAGGCACTGGCACAGGTTGCCCAAGGAGGCTGTGGATGCCCCATCCCTGCAGGCATTCAAGGCCAGGCTGGATGTGGCTCTGGGCAGCCTGGGCTGCTGGTTGGCGACCTGCACTACCTGATTAAAATAAGAGATCAGGATGATGTTCCGGTGTAGATGGCTGTGGTTACAAATCTGCCAAGTGAAATTACAAAGCCTGCCCACGAGGTGCTGTGGGATGAGCATCTAACATGTTGCTGCAAGCAGATCCATTGGTTGGGTCCTGGGAACAGCTTGCTCGTTGCTTACAGGTTGCTAAAAACGAAAGATAAAAATGAGCCCATCAAAACATGTCAGAATATCTGGAGACCTTTATATCACATTATTTTCAGGCCAGGAGAAAAGCAAACAGTTTGCCACAGGTAGAGCATCAAATGCTGCTGGACTTGCTGGAGACTTCTTAGTATTTGTTAAGAAGTTGGGCTGAAAGAGAAGATCGTAGCAGGCAGATTTATTTACACATTTTCACATGTCTGGGAAGATATTAAAGACTGAAAAGCTGGAAAAGCTATAGCTGTTCATGTTCTCATAAACATAGCCCACCAGCTCTTGGTGGATCTCTTTCTTCAGTCTTACAGCAAGGTCACAGAATGGCCTGGGTTGCACAGGAGCACAGCGCTCATCCAGTTCCAACCCCTGCTGTGTGCAGGTCGCCAACCAGCAGCCCAGGCTGCCCAGAGCCACATCCAGCCTGGCCTTGAATGCCTGCAGGGATGGGGCATCCACAGCCTCCTTGGGCAACCTGTGCCAGTGCCTCACCACCCTCTGGTTGAAAAGAGATATAAGGGTAAGTTACAGGCTGGATTCAGGCTGGACTTGGAGCAGGTCATCCTGCAGAGGAAGGTTTGCCAGGGTCTAGAGTTGGCCACCTAGGAAGAAGGCAGCTTTCAAAGGAGCAGCAGCAGCTGAGTTGTCGATCTTGTCTTCACGTATGGCAGTGCCTGGGGGAAGGCAGTGCTTTCCAAGCTGTCACGTGCCATAAATCACTGGCCTGTTTGGTCTTTGATCAATGAAACGTGCTGTCATAGAAAGAGGTCTGCTAACCTTGGCAGCCAGAGCAGCCACATGAGAAAGGCATTGCCTGCTCCCTCGGGGCTCCCTGCTTGCCGGAATCCTCCTCAGCCTGCCAGCATCAGCCCACCCCAGGCTTCCTGCAAGCTGCTGCATTCTGAACTTGCAGTCTTGGCTCTTTCCCTGCAGGGGAAAATGGTGAAATCAAGGACCCTCGGGAAGACCAAAACGCCATAGCTAGAGCAGGGTGCCTGCACTGTGACTGACCAGCTAAGAAGCAGCACAACATCTGTATCTCACAGCCAGTTCTGGCAGCAGGAGACTGATGCACGATGAGCCTGGTGGGTCCCAGGAACCCTCTGGGGTCTCGCAGGTGGACTCAATAACACCTGTGAACTCAGAAGGAAAAAAGAAGAGGACCAACTGCAAAGATAATTCACAAGTTAGCAATCCCTCCTCTAACTTGTTAAAGTAGCCTTGCTCACAAGGAGCTGATAGACATCAAAATAAGGATCATTATGAGAAATATAAGTGATGCATTAGATTTCTCACCAGTCCCCTGACTTCAGCTGCTATTGAGAAGTCTGCCAAGGAACACTAGATTTGAAGTGGTAATTCAGTGGGAGAGTAAAGAATATTAGGACAGCCCTAAACCTTCATTTACAGAGACAAAACCCTGGAGGAAACATCTGAAACCTAGAGAGCTTTCTAGGCACGAACTTGCTCCTGATACAAGGACACCACAGACTGAAGCTATGAAGCAAAGGTAATAATTTGTGTAGATAATTTACTGCAGAGTAATTCTGGAATTCGTCTGACCCTCAGAAGAGCATCCAGTCACCCTGCTGGTGTTTTCTAAAAAAAATGGGAATGCAGTGAGTGTGGCAATGATGATGGCAGAAGTCACAGGAATGGCATTTCTATGGTGGAGGAGTGCATTTGCAGGGAGGGTGAACTAAACCAAGTGGAGAGGATTAACTCCTATTTATATTCTGCAACAAAAATCATTACAAATTAATAATGCCCCAACACTGTTCAAAAGAATCAACTCTTGCAGCTAGATGCCTGCATGTGCTCCTGATGTCACCACATCCATAAACCTAACCTATAATGAGTAGAAAAGGAACTCAATGTTTTGTTATATTTATCACAACAGAATGACAGAGGTTTTTTTCTCCTCTCAGTAGAGCATGTTTTTGTGGATCACAGGGTGGTTTTATTTCTGCATTACAGCCTTGAATCCCTGTTTTAAGACAATCAAGAGAGGCACAAGGCAGCCTTAAGGCTGCTCCTGTTACTTCTCTCCTCATTCATTTTTTGAGATGGCTTCTTAGAAGAAGGGCAAACGTAATAAGCCAGCTACTGTACTTGCCATAACTCTCAGTTGGGTCTTTGATTTGGGCCAGCAAGGAAGCTCGTTACATCTGATAAAGCAACTAAGCATCTCTGGAAAATGCTGTTAAAAATAGAACGTGAAGCAAATGAAAAGCTAGGAGACCTAATGGTAAATACATGGCCTGGAAGTTCAGCACAGCTACATCCTGTTTGCCATTATTATTCAATATGGCATCGATCTGTTGAAGGATAAGACAGACCAGGCAATTCTCTGTGGAGTTTACTTGAATACCATTCCAGTCTGAGATTAAAAAAGCCCAGAAGCTTGCATCATACTGGGAAACTTCCATAAATTGGTGCTGCTGGTAGTTTTACAGTAGTAAAAAAAACCCCACCAAACTCACATCTTTCTTTGATCACCCCCAAAGCCAAACCAAGTCCCTGCTAAAGCACAAAGCCACAAAGCAGTGCCCAGCTCCAGGTTAGAAGTAGTGCAGCACTAAGCTATGCCTCTGGACTAATGATCTGCATGGCCTCTATACCAAATGCAGGTAGGGTAAACTGTTCGTGTGACACCGTGCACACAAGGAAGTCTGAAAAGCAATTATTTCTACCATCATCACCTCTCCTTCCATGCACAACATTCAGCAACGCAGACAGAGAGGCTAAACTCAGCAACCACCTCCCTCCATCAGGTCTGCAGCAACCAAGCTAGCAAAACTCAGGATAACAGACACAGGGAAAGTGATCTTCGTTTTCAAAACTGCTTTCACCCCTCTGCTTCTTGCATGTTCACATACTCACTAGCAGCAAGACGTGTGTCCAAATGGTTGAGACTGCCTACAGTGAAAGAGAAGACAAGGAATGTTTGTCTATCAAATCCTCATGCCTTCGCAGCTCAGACTGAGCGCTGAAGACACCAGATGGTATTTAGAGTCTTCATAAGCTCTCAATACAGGCAGCTCTGGTTCTTTTGAAGTTGCATCACTCTGTTGTTTCTCCACATCTGCACTGTGTTCTCACCTGTGGGATAGCCTTGCTACCAGCAGCACTCCAGCCAGCAATTGCTCCTTCTGTTATTGCACTCTCTGCATTCCTCTTAGTGTTCTCAGCCTCTTAAATTGCCTCACATACACCATTCATTGCCGTGATGATTTCCAAACAGAACCATTTGTCTTTGGAAGTTCTCTGTTAGCACTTTTCAGTCCTTCCTCAAATATATATGCATTTAACTCCTGTTAGATACACAGTGCAAACAGCAGGCTGATTTGGCCAGCCATTTATTCCAGGGTTCTCTGGTAAGGAAGGTCACTGTAGGTAGAGCAGACAGTCTTACACAAAGCCTATGAATATTTGGAAGTCTGTGGCCATGTGCATCAATTCCCAGCCTCTGTCTATCTTCACAAGCAAGCACAACTCTTTTCATGACTACTGAAGTCTTTTACTCAAAAATAAATGCCAGGAATTTAGATGAATCGAGGCAAAACTAACAGAAAAGAAAATAAGTGACAGAAAGATAAAGATGGAATACCTCGAGCAGAAGCTGCCTTCCCTGTTTTGGAGGTGTGTGACACCGAAATCAGCACTAGGGCAGCGTTGATACAGGAGCCATAGGAGAGTGCAGCTGAAATGCTTGGAGCACAGCTTTTTCTCCCTGGGACTGAGCATGTGTCCTGAAAATGGATATGGGGCAAAGGGACAGAGGAACACGATGCAAGACAGAGCAGGCACTCCCTGTTTTTACAGGTTCCAGCAAGTGTCTGCATTTGTGTCTTCTATCAGCAGATTTGAAACCCAGCCTGTCTTTGGCTCTCAAGCACAACAACTTCTCATCAGCCATTTTTACTGCTTTTGACAACGCTACTAAGAGAAAAAAAAAGATAGTTTTCAACAATTCTTTAGCTTCTTTCTTTATTAGAGTAAGCAAATGGCCTGGGACTACTGATAAAAGGAAAAGTAATGGTCAACTGTTCATCCAATCTGACAACGCAAGTAAACAGAATTGGAAATTCCCCAAGCAGGCAGCTGGTATAAGAATAGCACAGCAGAACTGCTCAAGTAACTCCATGGAGTAATTAACTAACATTTGTATGGAGAACAAGTTCTTGCAGCCATTGCCAGAAGATTGAAAATCTGTTGCAAGATGACATAGTAGTAGCAGCTCAGGCTTGAAAGTGTCAGCAAGGTTTAGTTCAAGGCAACAAATAGCAACAGAACCCTTTGCACTCCTTCCACTGGGCTTTGGCTCAGGCCCTTCACATGCACATCATTTCAAAATAGCCCCAAACAGTGTCCTGAACAACTTCTCCTTCCAGCTCCTGTCACACTACAGCCTTTGTCTACAGAATAAATATGCATGGGTTTGACTACAAAGAATGTAGCCTTTCCTTCATTTGTCACGCTCTGTAAAGTGCCAGGTTTCTAAATTATAAGGAATTAAGATGACATAAAGCTCTAATATTTTAAATATAATAAATATAGAATAAGCTGTGTCATTCACAGCTTATTCACTTCAACTTCACTTGCAAGTTTTGTTTGCAAGTAGATAAAGCTAAATTTAGTAATCAAAATAGCCTGCAGTAGTACTCCATGAAAAATTAGTAAGAAGCTATAAAAATAATCCCATCCTTCAAGTAGGTCCTACGCACTTCTTCTGTCCACATTGCAGAGAAATGTAATGTTCCTGCGAGCATATGGAGCGAAGACACATAAGGAAGCTGAAAATTGCCTAGCAGTGAAAAGCAAAACTGTACAAGTTAATGCTAGATATCCTCCCATAAACAGTCTGTTCTCTACATTTAACCTTGGTGCATACAACCCAATCCTTTTATTTTTGTCTCCATTAAAAAACTCTTCCAGGATGAACATCTTGCGAGATCTGGGTTGATTCATCTTCATCTTGCTCCTTTTTACTGCAGAGTGGGAAAGACTCTTGAACAAACTGCCTACACATGGGACACTGCTGAAAATACTTAATGCAGCCATCGCACAAGCACGTGTGCCTGCAGGGCAGGAGCACCCAGTTCACTGTGCCATTCTGGCACACAACGCAGTCTTTACTGTTTTCTTCATGCAATTCTGGTTCGTCTTCAGCCAGTCCGGCTTTTTCCAGCAAGCTTCTGTCTGTGCTTCTCTCATCTGGAGAGGTACCACACGAAGGTGGTGTAGGACTATTTGCAGACATGAAGAGCTGCTAAAATACACATACACACAAGCATTTAGCACAAGTCAGCAATCTACCCCCAATACCTGGACACACACCTTCCATGTAAATTCCCACCACGACAGATTTGTTCGGTCCCACTGGGTCAAATGGGACCAGACTCATTCCTTGCACGAGTCAGGACAGTTTCCTGGCCTTCAATGATACATATCAATTCTATGCTTCTGAAATACAAAACACTGGCAAAATAGTAAAGATAAGCTGTCAAATCTTACCTTAATCAAATCAGTGTGCATGCGTGAACTTTAACTGAACCGCACTGGTTGTGAGCAGCTCAGCTTTCTGTTTCTGGCTTATCATTATCTGAGCCTAGAGGGATGCTTCTACCCACTCCCACCCAACATATATCCCAGCACACCTTCAGAATTACCTCCCTTTACCCACTCTGCTCTTTCTCACGTTGAAATCCTTTATTCCTTTCTAGGGTGTTTTATGGAAAGAACAAATTCTTCTGGGCATGACCTGTTAATAAAGCTGGTGAACTACCACGCAGACAAAGGTGCCCACAGGGAACACACTGCTCAACTGTATTACAAAGTGCAGCTGCACAGTTGTTTCCGTTTAGTTTAAGCTGTATTTTTTACAACAGTAACAGAAAAATAAACCTCAAATGGGGTCAACTTGGAAGTTTACCTGGATCAACTGTGTCAGTAAAAGATGGCCAAGACAAACATCTTGTGGGAAAAATTTCTTTCCAGATGAATGCTAAGTGAGTCAATTGAATTCATTTGGCACCATTTCTAGCTAGTTGATATTATACATTACTGTTATTATCATGATAATAGAATTACATCATCAACAGACATGGGACACAAACAGTCCCAAACACACATAGATAAGGGAAACTGAAAAGGAATGAAGAGAACATAGGTTCATCTGATAGCAGCCTGCACTAATCTTTGTACACACTGTGGTAAAAAGAAATTAAGAAGTCTTCTAAGGCTCTTCCAGTTGTACAGCAAAAGAGGAGAAAGTGCTGCTTTGAGAGACTAGCAAGGAAATAATTGTTTTGTAGAGAAGCAACATTCAGTAGCTAGTTAATTTATTACTAGTGCCTTAACAGGTGGACAGGAGCTAGGCATCTGAGACTAGAAACACCTTCTTTAGTAAATCCTGGATATTTTCAGGTATTCCTGCACAGTAACTTTGGCTGGAACTTCTCAACTAATAAAATAATTGTAACTATTACTGCAAGGAACTTGGTAAAAAGTCATGCACTAACTTAAGCTCCTGAAAGCCCACACAAACTAAGCTTAGCACAAGTGTCAGTACGTGGCTTACCTTCAGATCATGGTACTGGCCTTGAGCTAGAAGCAGGTACTGATATAATATTCTGCAGGAAAGTCTGTAGCTCTCGTCAGGAACATGAATGACAGCCACCATTGAAATCTACCAAATGAAAAAGTATGTTTAATATCTTTCCTTTCTATGATATGGTTCATATAAAATGGTGTGTCATGGAAAGGCTTGGGTTTGGAAGGAACCTCAAGCTTTAAAGATCACATATACTGTTGTAACTTCTGACCTGCTCATTTCCTTAGACAATCAGGTCTTCATCAATACTGACTTCAAGCACAGAGGAAAACAGAATGCAGGCCAAGGTAAAAATGGGAAGTGGCACAAGAAAGCTCTTGGTGGAGTCTCAGCTTCCTGCCCTGGTCATCCACTGCACCCTCCTGTAACCAGCTTAGAGCAGAGAGTCGCCCTGCCTGCTCTCAGCTGCTGGAATTGGGCCCTGTACCAAAAAGGCACCCAAGCTCATGCCCTGCTCCTGAAGCTCAGTGCTTAAGTGCTTATGCAACTGAGGTAGGGCCTACATACTCATGCAAGTGCCTCAGCCTCACACTTCAAAATCCACTACGTGGCTAATTACATACAGAGCTTAAATACACACATACCTGTGCACGTGTATTTATACTAACTGCATTTACTATCCTTTCTGCAATAAGGGTTTTTTTCTCTAATCACAATGCCTCAAGAAAATTCACAAAGCTTCGTGCTGGCTTAGTTTTGGAACCTGAAAGTCATCAATTCTCCATGAGAATTCAGCCCTCGTGCTTTGATGAGGT
Organism: Centrocercus urophasianus; assembly: GCF_019232065.1. Classification (NCBI taxonomy): domain Eukaryota; kingdom Metazoa; phylum Chordata; class Aves; order Galliformes; family Phasianidae; genus Centrocercus; species Centrocercus urophasianus. The sequence continues at coordinate 49,650,561 of NW_024884586.1, forward strand.
TCTACAAGCTAGCAGTGTGTCTGTATTACACCATCACACCCCAAATGCTGTTTCAGTGGCAATGCATGTCATCAGCTCACTGCTCGTTCAGACAGAGGCAACTTTCTGAATCATGAGTAGGAGCCATTCCAGATGGAAACATCTCAGCTCTTTAAGGTGTTGTTTCCTCTGTTGTGCTGCCCTATAGGACAGAAATCTATTCAGTGATGCTAGGACCTGGCATTAACTTTGTGCTGTTTGATCATAAATCTTCCTTTCGAGTGCTTTCTGTCTTTTTAGTTGTACACCATGACCAAGTTACTTCTCAATCTTCTGTTTAATACACTGAGTCTTCTACACCTTCAGTTCTGCTGTTCTTCAAATAATTTCTGTAACCTTTTTCTGTTGTCACATGAATCTGGTGTGGAAAACTAAAGGAAAATTCCAGCACAAAACCACACAGGCATGATCTGGCCACAGATGCATTCAGGATGAAAGTTAGCCCATGTTCTTAGCTTTCAAGTCAGCCATCAGCACAAATATCTCTGCTAGATCTAAAAAAGAAGGTCTTTCTTTGCCAACAGCAATCTGAAACACCGTATCTATCAGCAACAGGAGCTCCAGCACAGAGACATATCCCTAAAATATATTCCTGTATTACTTACAATATCATATATTTCCCTGTCTTCTTCATCAGCTAATGTCAGCAGTGCTATCAGAGGATAGCAAAGTCGAGGCACTGGGCCAAAATCGACAACTTGAGCATCTTCTGGTAGCTGACAATATTTTTCTTCCCTGTCATTTTTTTTGATGCTTTCTTTGTGTCAAGGAAAACAATCAGTGTCACAGTGATAGCAGACACGTGACGTTTGCATAAAGAATATTTGTCATCATATTTATTCCTAGTCACATCGTACCAAGAGCTGCCTCATGTTCACAGCTCTCCCTGTGCCAGCAAATTAGCAGATTCTGTCAAACCAATTGAAAGAAAGGATACAAGTATTGCTGTCGATAGAGATATTCGTCGTACAGAGCATCCTCTAAGGCCTGAGGAGTATTTATTCTGAAGCAGTAGACGTGTTTTTGCAACGCCTCGTGGAGTTTTTGAACACTGCAGCCCCAGTAGCAGGTAAGAACACAATCTTCCAGACAGTCAGGTGTCAGTGTCACACCCTCTTTTAGAAAGAAGATAAGGACTTCGTTAATTCCATTGATTCACCCATGGGCAGGAATTCTAAGAACTGCTAAGTTTTAAAAGGAAACAGGCAGAAAGCAACCACAGCATCCCAGATCTTCACCGTTTTAATCTAATCTTTAAAAATCCAAACGAGGTTTGGTGCTTCTGGAAGACAACGATGAGAGGGCAGTGGGTGTGGGGAGATACAAACGCTGCCTGAGCCAAGAGAAGCAGCATGTGCACTACAAAGGGTAAATGTTAACTTCTGCTAACATTTTACAAGCACACCGGAAGGCCCAGGAGTATAATCTCTAGACCAAAGTCCATTCCCTCTTTAGACAATGACAGTAATTGAATCACTGACCTACAACACCCACCGTGGCCTCCAAGGATAAGGCCCTCTTGGTCATGCAGAGGAATGCTAAAAAGATGATGTGTGCTGCATTCCCTTCTTAAAAACCAAGCATCCAACACAGCAACCTCTACAATGCTAACAGCACAAACAGGAACACAACTCTTGAGAAGTCCCACCAAATTCAAGTGCTCAAACCTGCTGGAAAATTCATGCGACTTGATGACTAACTGCAGGGATTTGTTCTGAGTGTGCTTCTTTGTTGTTTGGTTTGTTGTGTTCCTGTTCTCTTTTTCAGTTTTTTAAAGAAATGAAGACAAGGAATGTTCTGCTGCAGCCTTTTCTCATCCATGGTTTTGCATCTGTTTGGGTGGAAAACGCTCAGCCTTGTTTCCTACTCCCAACCATGCAGAAGTACATGAATTTTACTTCCTGCGTGGGTGATCTCAAGGATTGCAGGGACTACTGGATCCACACAGATACTTCAGTGTCCACTGAATCATTCATACATATTTTCGTTATAATGTAGTGCAGTTCCAAACATCAGTGCAGAAGAAATTTGATTGTGAATCAGATAGTGCATAATCTATACTAAATTCTAATCAAAGTTTACAAAAAACACTGACAGTAATTGGTAATCTGCAAGTTTTTCTAATTACTTAAATACCTGCTATAGCAGGAAGTGGTTCATTAGTAAGAATTCAACTGTTCTTAAATATCCAAATATTCTGCTTTAAACACAGAATCATAGATTCCTAGAATGGCCTGGCTTGAAAAGGACCACAATGATCATCTGGTTTCAACCCCCTGCTATTGCAGGGTCACCAACCAGCAGACCAGGCTGCCCAGAGCCTGTTTTTAGCCTATTTATGAATGGTGACAAAATGATTATTCCTTCTGTAATGATGGAAGTGTATTTCAGAGGAAGTACTGATAAGTGGTGAGAGCAAGAAAGAGAAAGTATTACATTTAGGAACACTAACAAAAATTAAGCCCATTAGAAATCTACTGACTTTTTACTGAAGCTGTGTCAGGATGAGAGATTTCTAAACCAAAAGGATTCTTCACTTGTCTCATCTGCTTCTTCAGTACTCTGGTGCTGGATTCTGCTTCTTCTGAGTTTCTGAGAATAACAGGAACACCCAAACCGAACCTGAGAGACACAAATAAGAGCAATGAGCACATTATGCACCGCTGTTGGCATGTTTGAGTTTCTGTTCAGCTCCAAATAACTTGCAGCACAACAAATGGATCCAGTGTGGCTCTGCACAATATCTGTTAGGATGCATATAAGAGAGCATATAAACAGGAGGGGGAACGGCTGTTTGTGAGGGTGGATGGTGATAGGACAAGGGGGAATGGCTTTAAACTGAGACAGGGGAGGTTTAGGTTGGGTATTAGGAGGAAGTTTTTCAGCCAGAGGGTGGTGAGGCACTGGCACAGGTTGCCCAAGGAGGCTGTGGATGCCCCATCCCTGCAGGCATTCAAGGCCAGGCTGGATGTGGCTCTGGGCAGCCTGGGCTGCTGGTTGGCGACCTGCACACAGCAGGGGTTGGAGCTGGATGAGCGCTGTGCTCCTCTGCAACCCAGGCCATGCTGTGATTCTGTGCATAAATAACACAGCCTGCCAATTCAGCTCCAGCTCTTCATGGCAGAACATAGGGGTCTTCAGTGTTTAAAAACAAACAAACAAACAGAGGGAGAATACTTTGACAATATTTCCGGAGAGAAATTAGCGAGGATGGTCAATGCCCCCTAGTGGTAAACGGTTAACCAAAGCTTTCTTTCATTGACATTCTGCACATCCAACCACAGGACAAAAAAGCCATTGCTTACTGAGATGGAGCAGATTTAAGGGACGGGGTGCTGTGCAGGAAGACCTGCGAGTGAATCATCCAGCCCTGTGGTAAGCATAGCTGTAACTGCAGCCAGTGAGATGGCTGTAGAGATCAAGATCCTCATTTTGCATTTTATCCTTGATCACAACAAAATGCCACGTCTAAATCAGAGGTCTTACAACCTCTGCATTGAGCCAGAAACCAAATGTGAAACAGCCAAGACTGAATCACAGGTGCAACTCCAAGACCTCTGCAAAGGTGAAACTAGCACGCAAGCCCAAGCTGTAGCTTGACTCTAAAGGGACAACTTCTGAACCTTTGCTTCCTGTACGTAAGCATCCCATAAACGAAAATAAAAATCAAAGAAAATGACAAGAAATATTTCAGGGTGGTTTCTGACATCATCTTAAAAACCCTGAGGTTTTCACATTGCCCAGGGCTCTTAGGGAACTGCCACAGAAGATCAGGATCTACAAAACAAGCTCCATAGAACACTTCCTTTGTCTTTTGGCTAAAAACAATTCAGTGTTAAGGTGACAGCAATAACTGTCAGTAAGCAAAGGATAATTAGAGAAGCCACCCTAGACACACAGTCAGAAAAGTGCTTCAGAGACCAATGGGATTTTTGTACTTGCATTAATCCAGCATTGCCTCATTCCTGAGGTGACAGGGAGAGGCTGTGGGGGTCCTTTGCTAATCTAGTTGAGAACACAGTTATTAATTAGCTCAGGCTGCACTGTCACCATTTAGTGCTGCTGCTGCCATCGCTGTCTGTTCAATGGCCTCAAATGTTATTTGTTACTCCATCTTTGATAAATTCCTTTGGTCTGCCAGACTGATGGAAGCACTGACATTTCTTTGCTGATATAACATAGGGTGCTCAGCCACGCTTAGTTTGTGCATGTGGAACATCAGATCTCTTATCCAGTGCAACTAAACACAGCCATGCCTACTTTGCAGGGGCTGTAATGAATTATGCCAGCTTCACATCTTACTCTTAAAGAACCCAGGTGCAGCAGCTGCTCCACTTATTCAGCATCTAAGACTCAGTGGAGTTAATCTCTCCAGCCACACATAAAGATGCCTCCTGTTTTATACCATCTGGCCGATTCCAAAGTAAGAACCCTGTTCATTGGCAACTTCCAAATCCTCTGGTTGAAAGCAACAGGATAATCACCATGAAAAAAAAAAAAGAAAGAAAGAAAAAAAAGGCTCCAGTATGGTTTTAGCAGCAGTTGAAGGCAAAAGGCCTTCTCTGCTCAACAGTAAGATACAGCGCTTCTGTCAATTTTAAGGCAGCATTCAGCACACAAGGGATGAAAAAAGCCTTTATGATTTAACTTTCCACCAGCCCAGGTTGACAGCTGGTATATGGGACAATTAATTTCTTTAGAACCACCCTAGTTTACAAAAGGCAGGTAATTCCAATGGTTCAAGCTGATTTCTTCAGTGGGCCGTGCGGACGTGGAAGAGATGCTGAGCTCACAGCTTCCCCTGCTACAGAAGAGATGCTGAGCTCACAGCTTCCCCTGCTACAAGCATTCATCTCCAGTCAGGAGGCAACTCACAGGGCCATATGCAGCCAGCCTAAACTCCACTTTTGTCTCTGTGCCCATCTAATGAGCTGGCTCTTCCAGCAAGCTTCCTGTTCTGTAACCTATTCTCTAAGTAGGGCCACTGCCTGTAAAAAGATGATGCTCTTCAAATCAAGGCATGGTTTTGCTAATTCAAACATCAGCATTCCTAGGCAGTTGGTGTTTTTCAGGCTAGCTGCCACCATCACGTGTATGTTTATGAAACAGCTGATGATTGATGGATCCTGAATGATTGATTGATCCTGGAGAAAAGAAGGCTGCGGGGTGACCTCAGTGCAGCCTGCAGTACCTGAAGGGAGCCTGCAGACAGGAGGGGAATCAACTCTTGGAAAGGGGAGATGACAGCAGGACAAGGGGAAATGGTTTGAAGTTGAGAGAGGGGAGATTGAGGCTGGATGTCAGGGGGAAGTTGTGTGCTGTGAGAGTGGTGAGGTGCTGGAACAGCTGCCCAGAGAGGCTGTGATGCCCCGTCCATCCCTGGAGGTGTTCAAGGCCAGGTTGGATGGGGCCCTGGGCAGCCTGGGCTGCTGTGAAATGGGGAGGTTGGTGGCCCTGCATGGCACAGGGGGGTTGGAGCTTCGTGATCCTTGAGGTCCCTTCCAACCTGGGCCATTCTGTGATTCAGTGATGCTGAACATGATGGGGTGAACAAAGTGTCATTATGGCAATCCATCAGATAGCATGCATTCAGATGATACCATATGAACTTATAGCATCCTGTGTAGCAGATTGCTTTCATGAGTTAGGAGGTTCAAAAAGTACTTTGGCAGAGCTGTAGCTGCAGACACACTGAATTTGCTCAGAGGTTCTTGGATTCTTCAGTGCTGGACATGCTTTTATTAAGGCTGAATATCTTTAGAAAGAGATTTTCACCTTCGCCAGATGCAAACCAATCTACAAAAGTTATACATGGAAGTTAAGTTCACCTATGTTCAGTTAATAGATGAATTCAACATAGATTGAGTTTAACATTTAGAGAAGCCAGGTCTATCATTGAGATGTGATAAAGGTGCACAGTGATAAAATAACCCCTATCTATAGAATACAAGGTTTTCAGAAGATGTAGTCCATCAGAAATACACTTCCCTGCTCTCTCAATTATCTATGCAAAAGCATGTCACAAGAAATAAGACCTGGGGAAAATAATAACTAAAATAACGACTAATTTGGTAAAGAAACACTGGGTTTTGCATTTATATACAAGAGATTTATTCAAAACATGATTTAGTGTCTCGATTGACAGACGAAGTGAAAAAGGGGAGTGCAGTGAATGGTGAGATAGCACTGCCAGTGTGCAGTGGGACAGAGGGAATTGTGAAGAAAGATTTCTACCACCTCTCCTGAAGTAAGGAACGATGTGGAGCTTCATCCAGCAGGACCAACCTTGCCTTCACTTCCACCCACCCAGCACTAGGGGAGGCAACGCAAAACAAGAATAAAATCTTTCCACAGAACATATCTGAAAGATCAAAAGGTAAATTAATTCAGACTGAAAGCAATTGATGGTATATCTTTGAGGCAGTAGCAGCTAATGAAGTGATGTAAACAAGAGCAAGACATTGCACTAAAGGAAAAGTCTGCCACAGCATTTATAATCTGCCAAAAGAACAAAGAGCTACAGCTAAAACATCTGCGTTTTAATGAGACAAAGAAAGCAATACACTGAAGCACAGCACTTCAGATATTAATACTGAGCCAAGAGGATGAAATGCAGTTTCCTCCAGAAACCACACAAATGTCATGCATTCACATTCTGATTGCCAATTGATGCTCTCAGCTTGGCATGCATCCGTATTTATTTAAGTGCTTTCTTTTGAGAGTGGTGAGGTGCTGGAACAGCTGCCCAGAGAGGCTGTGATGCCCCGTCCATCCCTGGAGGTGTTCAAGGCCAGGTTGGATGGGGCCCTGGGCAGCCTGGGCTGCTGTGAAATGGGGAGGTTGGTGGCCCTGCCTGTGGCTGGAAGTTGGAGCTTCATGATCCTTGAGGTCCCTTCCAACCCAGGCCATTCTGTGATTCTGTGAAATGATGAAGCTGACACACTGGTTCAAGTCTGGTGATTGAGGATTCACCATATGAGAGCATCACCTGCTGGTCATATCAGAAGCTGGACAAAAGACAACGTGTGCAGCTGCTAAAGCATGGGGGCTGCCCATACAACTGTCTGATACTGTCCAAGTTTGCTAAGAACTCAAGGCTCTACCAGCTCTAGAAATTCAACCCCCTGCTTGTTCATAAGATGGAAGTGCTGCTCCGCAGTGCCCCGGCTCAGCAGCAGGTCTGCCAGCAGCGCTCACACGCAAGGAGCAGGCTGGGGATGGCTGGCTCACTCTCCACATCTGCCTCTGCAGCCCGTGCAGACAAACTCATGGAGCCTTAAGCTTCAAGACCTTGGGATTAAACTGCAGAAAGGAGAACCAGCTGCAGCGTTGACACAGGGAATACAGACAAAAATAGGAAAATAGAAAAAATAGACAAAGAGAGGAGAAGGGGGAATGGCTTTAAACTGAGACAGGGGAGGTTTAGGTTGGATATGAGGAGGAAGTTTTTCAGCCAGAGGGTGGTGAGGCACTGGCACAGGTTGCCCAAGGAGGCTGTGGATGCCCCATCCCTGCAGGCATTCAAGGCCAGGCTGGATGTGGCTCTGGGCAGCCTGGGCTGCTGGTTGGTGACCTGCACACAGCAGGGGTTGGAACTGGATGAGCACTGTGCTCCTGTGCAACCCAGGCCATTCTATGGCTCTATGATTCTAATACACATGGCAGACTGCTGCCTGGCAACAGGTGCACCACTGCACTGTGGTGGAGGTACTGTTAGAGGTACATGGAAAGCCCCTTCTAAACTGCAGAGAAACAACAGGTGTTTTTTTTACATACCCAATAAGTTCAGTCTTAATCTGTAGAAGCGTGCACATTTTTACTGCTAAGTTTAGCAGTGTTAGATTCCGCCTTGATAGCTGTAACTGGGCTGACTTCCTTCAGCTAACTCTTCATCATCCTGTGATTCTTTCCCCCACACAAAGCAGCCGCTCACCCACTCCAGCAGGTTCCAGCCCCCCTCATCCCGAAACCCATGACATCCAACACAGCCTCACTTCTCCCACAACCCCAGCCCTCACCCCACAGCTCCATTCCCACATCGCAGCAGCCGCCCCCCGCCGGAGTACCTCAGCCCAGGCCCACCGCCCTACACCGGCCTCACAGGCAGCACCGGCCCCCCGCCGCACTCACCAGCCCAGCACAAGGCCGCTGGTGACGAGGAAACAAACGAACACCACCGTGATGTAGAAAAGCGGCGAGTACTCATAGAGTGTGACGAGAAACACAGTGGCCATAAGGCCGACCGGCAGCCAGCCGAGCCCAGCCGCCCGCCCCACCGCACAGGCTACCGGCCAGCTGCTGCGCAGAGCGCATGCGCAGAAACCGGACGCGTGCGCAGCAGCGGAGCGAAGCCGCTGCCCTCACCTTAGCGCCCTCTCCTGAGGGAACGCCTCGTTGCCATGACACCGCGCGGAGGGCGGGGCCTCGGCGTCATGGCAACGGGGCGCGGCGCGAGGATGGAGGGGGTCACGTGGCCTCACGGCAACGCGCCTTTGCCCTTTCCCTTTCCTTCTCTCTCCCTGCGGGCCTTGAACCTCCCCGCTTCCCGTAGGCGGCTGCCGGTTCCCGCCCAGACGCGGCGACGATGCTGATTGGCTGAAAGAGAGGAGCGGGGAGGGAGGGAGGAAGGCGGGGTCCTTTTGGCGCAGGCGCAGTGGAGAGGGCGGCTCAGTGAGGAGGCGGCGGGGCGGCGGCGCGGACGGTTGTGGTGTTGGCGCGCGCGCGCTCAAGATGGTGAGAGGAGCTCGCGCTGCCTGAGGGGGGATGGGCGGGACGGAACGGAACTCTGTGGGGGAGCGGGGTTTGTGTATGCACACCTTTTTCCTGCGGGTTTGGGCTCAGCCCCGGTCGGGAGTGAGGGAAACGCTCCCTTCTGAGAAGAGCTCTGAGGAGAGCGGGGCTCGTGGCGGCTATGGGAGCCGTGGGGAAGCTTAGATCTGAGGAGGAATAAGCACAGGGGAAGGCGGTGCGCGCGCAGCGCTTGCAGCTGGAGGAGCCCCGTGACAGCAGAGCCTGCGATTTATTTTTTTTTAGTTATTTTTATTTATTTTTTTTTACGAAGTTTAAAAATGCAGCCGTTGAGGCAGGAAGATCTTAGGAATTGTCGGGCAACGGGCGAGCTGGAGCTGGTGGCCGTGTGAGGTGTGCTGGGGGGAGGCTCAGGAAGCGGTGCGAAGATTGCGTGTGTCAGGGCAGCAACCTGCGGGTGACACCGCTGCTTCCTTCCCCATCGTCAGCGTGGTGACTCATAGGGCAGCTGGGTGCTGCTTCGGAAAGCTCAGGCTTCACAAATGTTGCTCCCGTTTTTTTAAATGCTTTGGTTTTTTTTCCGCTCGTGCTGCTGTGTGTTAGTTCCATGGAGTTGGCTTGTCAAGTCTTGAGGGAACGCCTCTTTCCTTTTAAGGGCTGTATTGTGGGAAAAGAAATCCTTGATAGCAGTGGAGGAGAATAGTCTTGCTTCAAGGATACAATGTAACGTGTTTATAGTTAAATGTTGGCTTTGAGGAGGGATGGAAGGACAGGAAGGTGTGTTGTTCTTAAAACCTGCTTTCACAGAATGGCCCGGGTTGGAAGGGACCTCAAGGATCACGAAGCTCCAACCTCCACCACAGGCAGGGTCACCAACCTCCACATTTCACAGCAGCCCAGGCTGCCCGGGGCCCCATCCAAGCTGGCCTTGAACACCTCCAGGGATGGACGGGGCATCACAGCCTCTCTGGGCAGCCGTTCCAGCACCTCACCACTCTCATAGCACAGAACTTCCCTCTGACATCCAACCTCAATCTCCCCTCCTTCAGCTTCAAACCATTTCCCCTTGTCCTGCAGTTATCTACCCTTTCGAAGAGTTTATAGGCTCCCTTATTTCCTAGTTTATGTGTTTGCTTTGAAACTTCTGACAGATGACTTCAGTTCCACTTCCTAAGAGTTTAATGGCACATATCCCTGATGTGGGGGTATTTCTCATATTAAAGAGCTTTCTCTCAGCTGTCTTCTACCTCTGCAATTCCCTCCATAGAGTGAATCTCTGGTGGTTTGTGATGTTGCTGAAGACCTGGTGGAGAAGCTGCGAAAATTCCGGTTCCGTAAAGAAACCAACAATGCTGCCATTATAAGTAAGTTTAAAACATGATTGGCGAAGATCCTACAGTCCTGTGGGATCCTTTCTTTCTCCCCATGTAGTTTTGTTCCTGTAACAGGTAGGTGTGAGCCAAGATTCAGCGTCTGGCATGAACTGGAGTATCTCCTGTTCTGCGTCTCTACTGCTAACAGTAGAGAAATACAGTTTTAATGACATGAGGCCTGACTTCATCTGCTCTTGGTAGAGCTTTTTGTGGCTAGTTGTGGCTCAGAGTTCATGGTTGGTTTTAAAATGATAGCAAAAACAATTTGTGGCATGGTCACTTCAAGTTTGTAAATTGTATAGCTTTTAAGCGTGATATTTTTGACCCTGGTCTCTGAAATCTGCAAAATACACATTGCTGTGAACAGCCTTTGTATAACTTCTGACTTGAGGGATTTTGTGAAACCACGGGGCAGGGTCTGAAGAAATAAAGGAGGGGTGAGAAATGTACTTGTAAGGTGCTGTTAAAAAGCTTTATGCTTATGTTGTGTAAATCAGTTGAAAGCTGATCTGTGTTTTATTTTGATTTGTAGTGAAAATCGACAAGGATAAGCAGTTGGTGGTACTGGATGAGGAGCATGAGGTTTGTTAAATGCATTGTAAATAAGAGTATCTTCAGCCCGCAATGTATTGTTGTCTCTAAGGTACTGCCTTAGTTTCAAATTGTTATCAAACTCTTAATCTAATTTGGCTCATGAGCTGGTTTGAATGCATGGACACTGCATGTAAAGCACGGTGCTATTCATAGTGGGACTGTGCAGAAGTGAGGAACTGTGAGGCAACAAATGAATTGCACGAAATATAAGTTAATTCAAAGCTGTGATGGTGCAACTCTGTATGTAAGAGCATCTTTGGCACCTGCTGGCTTCTCAAAGACTTCTCTGCAGCATTTCCATGGATCTGCATATGGATCTCTGAACTCATCTGCTGTCAGTTAGAAGCTAGGCTTGCTAGTCCTTTGCAGCTCCTAAATTTGATAGATGGCATAGTAAGCCACCTTGTAGTATTTCTTAATGGTACATGAGGCAAAATTAAATCCTTCCAAGGGATTTGAGTGTTACTTGTAGCTCTTACACCCTAGAATGTAGCAGCTGACGTAGTGTTTGAGTGGCGTGGGGGCTCTTGGCTTGTTCAAGGAGCAATTTCTCAGGGAGCACCTTTTATGTAGCTGGTTTTTAACAGTTACTTATTTGGATGTGCTTGTTTACTTCTGTTTAGTGCTGGAGTTACAAAAGCACTGTAGCTGCCAGCTTATCCAACTAGAGCCAGAATGTTTTCCAAAGTCATTATGCCTAAACTAGGGATGATTATTCACATTAATGTTTAGTCGCAGAAATCTATTAGCAGACAAGCTTTCTAAAGCTGTTCTAGTGATCTGTGTTAGAGATGGTTATCAGTTAAACTGAAGACTGCATCTAACTTGCAGGTGTTTTACCACCCCACTGTTGTGCTTTAGCCTTCACAGTATACCTTCAAGTGCAAGTTCATTTGTTCAAATACTGCTTGTGTTTAATGTTACCAGGGTATTTCCCCAGATGAGCTGAAAGATGAGCTGCCTGAGAGACAACCTCGATATCCTTTTGCGCTGCTGGCATTTGTCTTAGTCACTCCTGGAAGCTGTTCAAATGTTTAAAGTTGAACTTCACCTTTTTAGGCTAATGCTTGCCTGTGATGAGACTTCAGTAACACTTGATTTGTGAGGCATCTTGGGGATCAGTTCTCGTGATGCACCGAATGATTGTCCCAGTTCTTAAAACAGTGACTGATGCAGTTAGGCCTTTCCCAAGGCTTTATTTCCTTCTAAGCTACGCTCTGTAACATTTAGGGAAGTGCTGTTAACGAAACAAGTATAGTGCACCAGTTTTGCATGTTGCTACTTGCAAATACAGAACGCTGCCCATGTAACTTAGGATCTGTTTTGGTGCTTTCCTAGCATGTGCTCCTTGTTGTTTTGCTGCAGGTACTGCTGCTGGGAGCACTTTAGGCTTGTAGGCTTGTAGGGATGTAGGGGAGAATCCCTGTACTGAAAGAGGGGAGGGGGAAAAAAAAGCAAAGTGAGTTGGCAGAGGGAAGTGAACTTTTTCTAACTAAACAAAACAAGAGGGGTATTTAAGCTACAGCTGATGAAATATCTGTTTTCAGTATCCTTCAGAGCTGGCTTGCAACGTTCCAGGTGCCATTCTGAAACTACTTCCATGACTGTCGTGCAGTAGGAGGCTATAAAGCAGGAGTTCAAACTCCTGAGAGCACCTGGAGCAATGAAGTGCTCGGTCTGTGCTGAAGGGATGTGGCTTTCAGCAGGCCAGCAGCCATGGGTGTGAGAAGTCTTCTTACCAAAGTGGAGGAGGAATCTTTGCAATGAAAGGGGTGTTTTTAGCTGTCTGATCTTGAACAGCTGTAAGGAGGCAACCTTCACCCTCTGGCTGCTGTAGAGGTTGGTAAAAACAGGCAGGCTCAGTTCTGAAAGTCAAATATGGAAGTGAAAGTAAAAGACAGACTGCAAATTTGAGTCATCTTCTAGAACGCGTGACTTCTTTGTGCCTGTATCAAGCTCTGATAATTGATGATTATCCTCACCAAATAATTGGTTTCTCAGTTTCCTTAACCTCAGAAAGAACATTTATTGTGTACAGTTACAAGTATCAGCATGAAGATGGAAGAGTTTCTTATCCGTTGTGCTTTATCTTCTCCAGTCCTGTTGGTGAGTGAACCCTGTGAATGGCAGCTACTGTGTGCTGTAAATTTGGGAATGTTCTGTGCAGTAGAGAAGATAAGTGCTTAATGCTCAAATATTGGTGCAAGGCTGAATTTATGCCTGTGCTGCAATCAGGGCACTGTAAAGCTGTGGCACTGCCTGGAGACCTTTTTTGGAAGAGAGGAATCTCTAGCATATTAACTCTGTCCTCACCACCTGCTCGAGGCAATTGTTAACGCTCCCATCTGCCCAGATCTCCCTACTTGCTAGAGGTTTTCACTGCATTTGGGGTTCACGTTTAAGACACTTAGGTAGTAGAGTGCAAATATGCTTTGTTTTCCATTTCTGAAGGCTGAAGTGAAATATCAGTTTCCTGCATAGGTGTCCAAACAGTGTGTTTTTCTGACTGGGCCCACTGTGATCTCAGTGGCACGCTCTGTAATGTCTTCCTCTGAATGACAGGAGCCTGCAGTGCTCTGCATCTGTTCATGTAGGTTTAGCAATAATGCATTTCCTTGTCAGCCTCTCATCAAATCTTGGGGATTCCTCAAAGCATGACCAGAGTGGCTTCAGGAAATGAATGAGGAGAGGGCTGGAACCACCTCTGTATGTCCTGCTTTTGGGCTGTTAGACAGTGGGCAAGAGGCAATTCCTGTCCTTCTCAGAAGGCCATGTCTGGCTGTGAGAGGATCAGGACTGCATAAAAGGGAAAGGATGGAAGCTAAGAGGATTTTCTTGCAGACCTGTATGTAATGGACAGCAACAATTGCCTCTCAGCAGTGTTGTGATTTGGAAGTGTCACAGCTGTAGCTAAAAAGGAGAGTAGGAAGCTCCATAACTCAGATCTGGGCAGGTAAAAGTGTGAGTGAACAGAAAATATCTGAGGAGGGGAAAAAAAAAGTGTAACCAAAGATCATCCCAAGTTTTTACAGCTTGCTCTGCTTGCTTCACAGCAACCCCCATCATAAACTTACCTGTGCAGGGAAGTGTCTAATATAAAAATCGTGGTACGTTTCAGCTGACTTGGTTTGATCTGAGTTTGATCTTTGCATGTGCTGTAAAGATTGGAGTAGAACAAGGAGAAATTTCTGGAAATCTTCCAGAAAGAGCAGGATGGCAAAGAATGGTGTGTAATGTAACCAGCACACCACTGCAGTGGCAGGAATTACTGCTTTGATGGCTGTTTTACTCTGAATTGCAATTCCAGTTCAGATACTGCAGTATCAGATGTTTCTGAGTAAAAATACAGGTGCGTGTTGAGAGCATTGATTCAACTGTTTTCAAGTGCCAAGTATGAGCAAAGATAATACTGAAGAATATAAACATTATACTGAAGTATGTACAGAACTGGTCACTTTTCTGAATTTAGGAAGTGGCCTAATTCAGCTTTCAATTAAAAACCAAATAATTTTGAGGTGTAGCAGCTGAAATAACCAAGCACCACCTTTGTCTTTTTTTTTTTCTCTCTACACAACTACAGGATGCAAGCCTGAGCAGCAGATGATGTATGCTGGGAGCAAGAATAAGCTTGTACAGACAGCTGAACTCACTAAGGTATAATTAATTAATCGAAGTAACTGCCTCTGCATCAAGTGTGGTTTGCTGTTTAGTGTCTTGCTTGAACCCAGCATGAAAAGGATGTTACAAGACTTTGTAATTACAGTGTGTAGATTCTGTTTTAGGAAGACTGAAGACAGCAGGTTTTTTTGGAGGTAGGGGGGATTTCTTCTCTTTTAGAGGTCAGGAAGAACAACGTTCCAAAAAGTAACTGAAGTACCCTTCAGTAGGATGGAAATCTTCACTTCCACAGTGTATTGAAGTACAGGCTGAAGGTTTGGTATGGTATAGACTGGTTTTGGGGTTTGTATGCTCACAGAACATACCTACATACCTTTCAGGGTATGTGACATTCGTGCCAAGTGCTGAACAATCCTAAATCTCCCTGCATTTGTCCTCTCCAGTACTGAGACCAGAAGAAATCATAAAATGGCCTGGGTTGAAAAGGCCCACAATGATCATCTGGTTTCAGCCCCCCCTGCTATGTGCAGGGTTCCCAACCACCAGACTACCTAGGAATGGATGTGAAAGTCCATGATTATCTTCCTTCTGAAGTTGTTTCCTCCCTCTTGAGATGTGCTTTACTCTGCCCTTCACTGAGCCTCGATTCATTCTAGCTCGTGCTTTTTCTTCCTGCTGTGACTTCTGCATGTGAGCTTAAGTCCTCTTATTTTTCTCACTGGCTTCCATGTTAGCTTGGCTCCTGGTAAGCTAAATGAATGCTCTAGAATTCTATTTAGAATGCTAAATTTTTGTTCCCCTCACCCTATATCTTTTACAAGAGAAAAAAAATAGCATTAGTTGGTAGTTTCACTGCCTGGACACGAGGGGCAGCATTCGGAGTCCAAACCATGTGAGATGGGAAACGAGGGGAAAAAGACAAACAGCCAGAATTGTTTCATGAAGAGGATTAAAATGCTAAAATGGCTCAGGAAAGGACTGGAGCTCATTTTAAAACAGTGGGTTCACTGAGAAGCTTGAATTGTGCATCCTCCAAAAACCTGGTGGCTCTGCTGGTGGCTCTGCTGGTGGCTCTGCTGGTGGCTCT
>NW_024884586.1:49666029-49696987 GCF_019232065.1 Centrocercus urophasianus
GGCTCTGCTGGTGGCTCTGCTGGTGGCTCTGCTGGTGGCTCTGCTGGCCCTAGCTTGCTTTCTGCAGCTGTGCAGTTAGCCAGATAAAGCTATTTCAGCACTAAATCAGTTATTTTCAGTCTTGTCAGAACAGGAACAGTAGAGTGCAGTGAAATACTCCCCTTGTTCACTGCCTAGGAGAATGTTCTTGAAGGCTTGTTGATTTCATTTGCTTGAATCTCCTGAAAAGATAACCTGCTTGTTGGCATCTCAAGGGCAGTACAGAATTAGCTTACCCTCTCAAGGGTGTTAAAGCTCAAATTCTAAATCACTTGCATGTATGGGATGTGAAGAGTTCCCTGGCTACTTTGGTCTCATTTGCTGCTTCCAGGCTTTGTTGAGAGCTGAAGACTTGCACGCAGCTTTGGGTTGGTTCTCTGTGAGCCTTCTGAGGCATCATGAGCCCCTTTCTTTAAGGGCAAACCTATTATTAGATGCTGTGATTTTACTTCAGAACAGCTGTATGCGGGGCTTACGAGCACGCTTCCTGAACTTGGATCTTAATTCAGCCTAGAGGTTAAATTAATTCCTGCTGGTGAAATACATCCTATTGCTGAGATATTTAAGGAGTGCTGTGTGAGATGGTGTGATTTCAGAGCAAGTTTAAAATGTAGCAAATGTTGTCACGTGCTATTTTCTTTAAGAACAAGAATGAAGTCTAGAAATAGGAATTGGAGAATTGTTGTCAAGGTATTGACATCCCTTGTCAGTCTTCCACTGGTGTTACTGTAGAATAGTAATCAGTGCATTCAGGAAAGCGAAGGAGAAACTCTTGGTTACTGTTTTGTACAGCTTAGACAGCTGATGTGGAAAGGTATTGCTTGCATTGTATCCTTATCTCTTCCAAGTACCAGCAGCACAAATATTTCTGCAATGTGATTTTTATTTAGGTATTTGAAATAAGAAATACAGAAGATCTAACCGAAGAATGGCTGCGTGAGAAACTGGGCTTCTTCCATTAAGAAAACCTCTGCCATGAGTATTTATGTACCATCCTGATCGTACTGGAACCAGACATGAATTCTTACAGCTAAGAATGCACTGTGTTTGCATCTTGTTTCCTGCAGTATGTCTCTTGTGCAAAGTTTGTGCAAAGAATAGCAGGTCTGTCTCCTTGAAGTAACAAATCTTTGCAGATGTTTCCTTACGTGTACCTGGTAAAAGGGAATATTCCTCTGCAGGGAATCCTTTTGCACTCTTGTGACTAATATTTCTACAACTAAAATAGTTCAGTTCTGAGTTTATATACAGGCATAATTTGGAAGCTGATGCTAACTTTCTGAGCTACAAATGCATCCTTACGACGTGTACTAGCCATTTATATGCAAAAACTGTGTACTGTCATTATTGTCAGAATTTATGATGTCCTCTCAACTTTTAAACCATTTAGTGTTCAACAGACAGAATCCTTGTACAGCAGATCCATTTATCCCTCTGTGTTCTGTCCACGTGAACTTCCTCAAATTCTTGGAACTCATTCTTGTCATTCCAGTAATTCCTCAGCTGACTGAGGCAGTCCTACTAAATTTCAGGGCTTGGACTGTCCAGTTCTCATGCAGATGCAGTCTTACAGGGACTAGAAGATCACCAAGGGCTGAGTTACGACTCTGGTTCCTCTCACACCAGACGTCTGGCGTTTCTCACTTACTACACTGTTAAGAAGTTTACCTCTTTGCTCCTTTCCTCTTACACAAACACCTGTGAATACTGTGTGCCTTTAATTTGTTAGCTTTAAAAGGACTGGAGAATTTTACACTGCCACTTGGTACAAATTTGGTAAAAACCTTTGTTAAAGAATCCAAGTAACGTTCTTCCTAGTGCCTAGTGCTGCAGATGACATCTGTAAAACAGGAGCTAACCTCCTTGTCTGAGCAATTCCAGTCATCTGCTCTGTTCCTAGGAGTCCAGGAGGTTGAAGCTTTTCATGGTACTGATTTATATCTTTTTTGTTACATTGGCCACACGTAGCTTTTTCAGTATTTGAATGACAGTCTCTAATTTTCTTAACTGCTTGTTAGTCAGAATTACATTCCAGATGAAAGCTTTTGCATACAGGATTTGATTTATTTCTTTTTTTTTCAGTGACTTACGGTTCATCTCTTTGAAACAGTCAAGATTCTAATGTGCAAATAGTGTGTAACTTTTATAAATGACCTTTTTACGGAGCCATTTTATACTGAGTAGAGTAGCTGCCTGCTGTGGGACGTCGTGTTCAGCCAACGCAGTGGCAGGAGGAGTGCTGGTGTGTGACAGCATCTCACTGTCTTACCGTGTTTGTTGTGCTGCTGAGTGTGTGGAAGAGCAGCTTCCTGCTGATAACATACCTTAAAACACAGCTGCCCTACCAACTCTGCTTGGTGAGGAGGGACGAGTTGTTAAATCTGGAGGCCAGTATTTCATGCTGTGAAACCTTTGCCAAATGAAGGTCTGGTTGTTTTGTTTTGTTTTGTTTGTAGGCATATGTTGTTAGTGTTCTAACACTAATTCCTTAGAGATCACAAGGGATTGATTTGCAGAGGTCCTCAGTGTGGATAGATTTCTTAGTTTGATGTTACTGCTCACTTCTTTGTGTGTGTATCTGACTTGAGAGGAGCTCTTCAAAATACGTGTTAGAATGATTCAATCAAATTGATCTTTCAGTTCTGAAAGGAAATGCTTGTAATGAAAATACAATTTCTCTGGTGAACTGGAAAACCAATTTCATTTCCCTGGACAAAAAAAGATGTTGACTATGAAACTGCTTGATCGTTCTCTACCACCTTTTATTTTTTAACAAACGTTGTGTAAGTAAGACTTAACTTTAGAAGAATGA
Source organism: Centrocercus urophasianus (assembly GCF_019232065.1). Lineage (NCBI taxonomy): Eukaryota > Metazoa > Chordata > Aves > Galliformes > Phasianidae > Centrocercus > Centrocercus urophasianus. The sequence goes on from NW_024884586.1 coordinate 49,668,881, forward strand.
TGTCAGTGATGGCATCAGTGTTGAGGCAGCACAAGTCTTGTTTCCTTGGTGTTGTGCTGCAGGTAAGGCCTGTTAAAGTGCAGCATGGCTGAAGAAAATTTGCCACTTGAAATGTTCAACTTGACATTTTTTTGATTGGGAAAACTGGATCAATAGCTCTTATTACTGTATTTTATACACTGCTGGGCTGCCAACATCCAACTGCTGCTTGCACAGGTCTCAACAAAAATACCTGTAAAAAGGAGACTGGAGGAGAAGGAAGGAGCTGCTGCAGTCAGATGAGTGAAGCAGGTTCTGCATCTCTGCATCGCTCCGCCTTCTGCTGAACAACCTCTGCTACTTGAGATCACGTCTGTGTAGTGGAGCTCTTCATTTGGAGTTCTTTACTGTTCACTTTGAGTGTTCTTGCTTCTTCCACTTAGGGATTTCTGCCTTAGATGCTGCCCTTTGAGTCTTGCAGAAAGCAAACTAGTGCTAAAGCCCACGTTCTTGGGGAAGGTGGTATTGATGCTGCTCAGCCTGCCAGTATTACTTTTGTAGCAGCCTTGCTTCACAGCTGTGGCTCCTTCCCTGCTTTGAGCTGTGGCAGTGAGGAAGCAGCTGCAGGTGCTCGAAGGAAGAATACACAGAGGATGTTTGCCATTCTAGGCTTGTTGTTTTCTTGTTTCCAGTGTTTTGGCACAATTATCTGCCAAGTGCTGTCCCAGGCCCTTGAGATGTAGGTAATGCTAACACTTGCTTAAGCAAAGACATTGATGATATCCAAACCTGTTCCGCACAAATGCTTTTGTTATTTGTCCCACCTTATCTATGTATATTCCTTAATCCTCCCCCTTTAAGATCAGAAGGAGGTTGGTGTGTCTGTGTTCAGAAGGCCAGTATATTCTGACTGTGATTTGCTGTTACCTGACACCACGTGCTTGTCTTGTATTTTCAGATCTCTAAAGATGGTTCAAACAAGATAAATTTAATGCAGCCTATGGGAGCCTTTGTAGCTGAAAGGTCTGAGAGTCAGCATTTTCCATTGTGAGCTCCTATTTTTCAGGAGTTTGTGAATTGGCCATAAAATCTTTGGCCAAGAGTTTAAGGTCTTTCATGAAGAGACTTCTGGCACAGTTTTGCTTTCAGTATTGACTAGATGGCTGGGATACAGCTCTTGTAATCCTGCTCATTGATTGTGAACTGAATTAAAGCATGAATTTGCATGGCAACCCATAAAATGGACTTGTAACATTCAGATATTTTTTAACTAACTGTAAATGCTGATATTTGATGGTTCAAGTGTGTTTCTAGAATCATGAGCGCTGTTTTGAGCTTTCAGAGGAGGCAATAATGATGATGTTGACACCTTTCCACTTCTCCAAAGGAGCATCTTGTGTATTTGTACCGAGATTCCATTTTTGTACCTTGAACTGTAAAATAAATAGTCCAGAAATAAAGTTAAGCAAGCAGAGGGGATCTGAGTCAAACACTCAAAAGCAAGGGGTGCTGACAACTCCTCGTGTCGCTGTGCTTGCAAGGACTTTTGGAGTCACACCTTTTGATACGTGCAACCAGTGACTGCAAAGCACAGCTGTGCTGTGACGTGAGGACTGAGGCTCTTTGCTTTTGCTGCGTGGCCCAGACTCTCTGTGCCTCGTGCACTGTGGTTCTGTCCACGTTGGCATCAGTGCTGCAGGTGGCAAAAAGGTGGGAGGGATTCACGGCCAGTCTTGGAACCCAGCAGTTCCATGAGCATACCAGTAACCAGTACAACTTCCATATGCTGTTTAGTCTCTGCTAGTTCATATTGCATGTTCACTTTAAACCAAATCTTTTTTGCTAAGCATGGTGCTTGTATTGGTATAAATAAAATGTTTAATTAAGATGTTCTGTTTCCCTGTTTTAATTGCAAAGTAGCACAGAGAGCATGGATCTACCTGAAAGGGGGAAGTCATTAATGTTAGCCACGACCTTCCTCCTCCCAGCAACCTGGAACTTGCTTTGAACTTGTCTTGTGGTGTTTAGTGTCCACTGTGCTTCCTCACTGGCTCTTCTCAGGGTAAGAATTCCTCTTTCCATCCATTATGAAGGGCAGCAGCAGGAAGGAGGACAGAATGGCTCTTCAGAATTTTTTTTTTCCTTTTCCTACTTGTTGGAAAAGCTGCTGAAAATAGTTGTGGTGATTCAGTGTCAGTAGCTGACGTGTCATCACTTCTGCCAGTGCTGAAAAACAGAATTAATGGACCACAGTTCAGATATGATAGAAGTAAACCCCTTCTTCCTCAGTGCACGCAATCGCCGGTGAACTTCACAGCTGTGATGGAGGTCATGCATGGCAGCTTCAGCACAGCTGGCTTCTGAATGGCTTCCTGGTCACCTGAGTATGTTACAACAGAATTTGCTGCCAACAGCTCTGAGAAAGTTGGCTGAGCTGCTGTGGAACAGAAATGGCTCTTGAGAGCAGCTGATGAAAGAGAAGAAGAAAGAAAAGATGGGAATAAAAAGCTCTTGCATTGGGAGGAGGTGACCTGGGCAGCCCCGTGGTGTTCTCTTGTTCACTGAGGGTGCTTAACTAGAAAATGTAGGCATAGCTTACTGATAATTCCAGGTTATCAAGATGATAAAATCAAAAGCTGACTAAAAAGCTTTGCAGAAAGATACAGAGACATGAAGGGCAGCTGCTCCCATTCAGAAAAGGTCATTGGCTTGTAATAGTTAAATGGAAAGGTCAGTTGAGTGCTTATTAAAGTGAAAGCTAGAGCAGGAATCAGGAACAAAATGGAGAACCTCTGTGCAGTGGTACAAATCTGCTTGAATGTCACGTGCAGGCTGTGTTTTCTCTTCCAGATTTGTCAACAGCTGGCTTGTCTGAGATGAGCTTGCTAAGAAGGTCTCTTAGAATCACAGAATCCTCAGAGTTGGAAGGGACCTCTAAGGACCATCCAGTCCAGCTCCCCTGCAACGAGCAGGGGCACCACAGCTCCCTCAGGTTACCCATGGCCTGATCCAGCCTCGCCTTGAAAGCCTCCAGGGACAGAAGCATCCACCACATCTCTGGGCAACACATTTGTTTTCCAACTTTATACTGAGAAGTTAAGCAAACTTGGCCTCTGTTACCCCTTGAAGCTTCTGTATCTGCTGCTCCTTTTGGTGATGCTGTGCAGTCTTGTGGGGATGGCAGGTGTCTGCTGCAGTTCTGAATGCAGTGTCTTCTGCAGCCTCGCCATGGTCTGTCTGGGTTCTGTGTCTTTTCTCCAGTGGATCCATAAAGTGAAGGAGATGTAGTAAAATCTGCACGGTTGGTTTTGTGCTTGTTGGTTTGGGCTTGTTTCCTCTGGGCTGCCCTGTGCTGTTTCATTCCTTCAGGGACAGCAAACATCCCCTCAGTTAACCTCATTCACCTTTGGTGCTCAGTGAGGCATCGCATGCAGAACGTGATTGAGCTCAGCTGAAATGCCTCTGACAGCTCCAGCAGTTCCTCAGCAGGAGGCAGAGGGGAGAGGAGAGCAATTATCAGCCAGAAAGACACTGAACGCAGAACAGATGTGAACACTGGGAAAACAGCGGGGCTGTCTTTCATGGCAAATTTACTGCTGCGGTGGGGAAGTCCCATCAAGGCTGTTCCTGCTGTTACATGCCATGGAAGGCTGCTAGGAGCATGAATGCAGCTTCTCTTTTCTACAGCACTCTGCTCCACAATTAGTGTAGAGCAGCCCTGAAATCCCACGCTGTCCGGCATCTGTTGTTGTCACCTCTTTTCTGAGGGGAGAAAAAAAAAAAAGAGAACAGAGGAAGAAAATGGGGCAGAAAATGTTCAGTTGGAAGGGGAAGGGGGCAGTGGCCATCCTGTAAGCTTCCTAAATCCCTATGGAGCAGAAGTAGAGCAGAAAGTTAGGGGTCAGTGCCCTTAACTGAGCTGAATAAGGAACGGGAGAGATTTAGCATTTCTTCTAAATAATGTCTTAAGTTTAAATATCTGCTGCTGGATGATAGGAGGAATGCTGTGCCTGCCTCACAGACACAGCCTCGCCATCTGCTCTGACAGCATCAAATCCTGGATTGATTTGTGAACGTGATTAATTCAGCTGGATCGAGGGATGAGTGAGAGATAATATTTATACCCCACCTCCAGCTGTGAATGTGCAGTTGTTTGCTTCAAAAGCACAAAAGGAATTGTGTAGCTGTGTTACTGCAAGAGTGACAAAAGAGATGCATCCACTCAACAGCCCTTCTTTTCTTAGGCACCCAGGTTTCAAGGATAGGCTGACATGAGCCTGCTTCTGCTGGCTGTGAGGGGAGCACAGCCATTGTCCTTTTCCAGAGAACTTTTTTCCAGAGAATCACAGCATGGCCTGGGTTGCACAGGAGCACAGTGCTCATCCAGCTCCAACCCCTGCTGTGTGCAGGTCACCAACCAGCAGCCCAGGCTGCCCAGAGCCACATCCAGCCTGGCCTTGAATGCCTGCAGGGATGGGGCATCCACAGCCTCCTTGGGCAACCTGTGCCAGTGCCTCACCACCCTCTGGCTGAAAAACTTCCTCCTCATATCCAACCTAAACCTCCCCTGTCTCAGTTTAAAGTCATTCCCCCTTCTCCTCTCTGTCTATTTTTTCTATTTTCCTATTTTTGTCTGTATTCCCTGTGCCAACGCTGCAGCTGGTTCTCCTTTCTGCAGTTTAATCCCAAGGTCTTGAAGCTTAAGGCTCCATGAGTTTGTCTGCACGGGCTGCAGAGGCAGATGTGGAGAGTGAGCCAGCCATCCCCAGCCTGCTCCTTGCGTGTGAGCGCTGCTGGCAGACCTGCTGCTGAGCCGGGGCACTGCGGAGCAGCACTTCCATCTTATGAACAAGCAGGGGGTTGAATTTCTAGAGCTGGTAGAGCCTTGAGCTGATTTGGTAATACGGATATAGCCTGAGAGATCAAAAGCAAGACTTTGAAAGGACTTGAGATGGAGATGAAGGCTTTTGGAAATCCTGCTTAGTGTGACTTAAGCGTGTCAGTACGTTCTGGACTGAGGGTTCCGTACTCAAAGCCCTGCAGGATGTCTGTGGACAACAACGAGACAGAAGTCTCCCTTCTCCCTCCCACATTTTCAAGCGTGTTGCATATCATCTGCTGGGACTCTCAGAGGGAAGTGTGATGTTCTGATCACTGGGCCACCTCTTCTGGCTGCTTCATGCATGTCCCCTGCTTTGGGGCAGTGATAACGTTACACCTGGAGGAGCAGATTTGCCCTGGTAGGCAGCTTATTTTAGCTTGATCAAATTGTAACCCCATATTCAATGGTGACTCTGTTTCTACTAATTAGCAGTGGATTTTTTTAGTGTTATCCTTACATACCAGGTGTAATGCCATTTTAAAGTTCTAAGCCTGTGGTTTCTGCTTCTGTTTATTCAAGCTGAGAGAGCTGCAGTAGTTGATATTGGGATCAGAATTTAAAGCTGTTCTTTGAAGGGCTAAGGATTGAGAACGTGATCTTCAGCCATCACTGCTGCACCTAAACTTGTGTGCAACGTGTTGGAAAACTCCATTTGTTAAAGAGACATCAAGGCCAGGCTGGATGTGGCTCTGGGCAGCCTGGGCTGCTGGTTGGCGACCTGCACACAGCAGGGGGTTGGAACTGGATGAGCACTGTGCTCCTGTGCAACCCAGGCCATGCTGTGATTCTATGATTATAGAAAAGTTTTGAGAAAACAACCACTGGTCCCTTTGCTCACTCACACTGATATTCTGCAGGCTTTGGTTTGTATAGCTAGCCACTAACAGGAGAACAAAGCATCCTTCTGGGAGTGCAGGCTGAGCATTTAGCATTGGGCTGAAGAAGGAAATTGGAAGGAAATTCCTTCCTTAGAAGGAAACTGGTGCCATCTAACAGGAACTGCTGGAGGGATTGAGGCCACAGGTGGATTTCATGATGAGCTGTGGGGAGATGCCCAGCAGCACTGAGGTCTAAAACTGAGCTTTAGTTGTGATCCTTGTTTCTCTTCAGATTTACTGTCACATGCAAAGGAAGGTTTAACTTTTATCATTTATTTACATGGTCACAAACAGAATGGCTGAGCCCAAGGATGAGTTAATGATCACAACAGGAAAGGATGTTTGCCCAAGGAAGGAAGTGAGTGCTAACAAGTTCAGAGAGCTCTTCATCTTCCTGATCAAAGAGTGAGCCGTGAACCAGCATCCTGCCTCCTGCTGTCTGCTGGTGCACCAATGGGGTGAGTGAGAGCAGTGATGTTCTTCTGCCTCGTAAACGGCTGTTTACCTGGGTGGACAGTGATAGGAGAAGGGGGAATGACTTTAAACTGAGACAGGGGAGGTTTGGGTTGGATGTTAGGAGGAAGTTTTTCATCCAGAAGGTGGTGAGGCACTGGCACAGGTTGCCCAAGGAGGCTGTGGATGCCCCATCCCTGCAGGCATTCAAGGCCAGGCTGGATGTGGCTCTGGGCAGCCTGGGCTGCTGGTTGGCGACCTGCACACAGCAGGGGGTTGGAGCTGGATGAGCACTGTGCTCCTTTGCAACCCAGGCCATTCAGGATTCTATTATTCTATTCTATGTTTTTTCTTCTTACGTGTGCATGTACGCTGTGCAGAAGTGGGATCTCAGCCACATTGTTAGAGGTACATGGAAAGCCCCTTCTAAACTGCAGAGAAACAACAGGTGTTTTTTTTACATACCCAATAAATTCAGTCTTAATCTGTGGAAGTCTGCACATTTTTACTGCTAAGTTTAGCAGTGTTAGATTCCTCCTTGATAGCTGTAACTGGGCTGACTTCCTTCAGCTAACTCTTCTTGTGACCAGACTGTAAGCACTCAATTATGGCTGATCGTGTGTCTGTTCTCTGATAGGAACAAATGCTTCGGAGGGATTTAAGATGGACACACACTGACATTTTCCCTTGTGATTCCAATCAGGATTAAATTGGTCTGGTATTGAATGTGGAGGTTGGTGGCCCTGCCTGTGGCGGGGGGTTGGAGCTTCATGATCCTTGAGGTCCCTTCCAACCCTGGCCATTCTGTGATTCTGTGATTCAACTCAGTGAGTCCAGGAAGATGCATTAGAAGCTACAGGCCATCTCCAGACCACTGCTGTGCTTCCCTCGTCTTGTTTTCTTGGCTCTTTTATAATTCATACAAGGAAGAAGTTGTTCTAATCAGAGCAAATCCTGAGGAGGTGCCTGCTGTGTGTTTGGAAATCCCAAACAAATGAGTGAAATGAAAACCAGATTGGGCCTTTTCTACAGAATTTGCTCTTCGTTCCCTTGGTGTTTTAAAAAGCCAATCCGTAATACAACACACCTTTCACTGAACAAGCCTTTGTCACACAGAACTACTGCCCTCTGTTACTCCGGACAAGGTCCTTGCAGAGGAATGGTGTGCACCCTCTGGCAAAGATCACCGTTTAGTTTTGTGTCCATCATTCATTACAGCACCTGCCCAGAAGTGACTGCAGCGCGTGACCCCGCATTTATTATTATTATTGTTATTGCAGGGAGCCATCATTAAAACTGCAAGGACACTTATACGAACCCATGGGAGAAATATATCCGAACTTCTCCTCCAGCCGTTTGTTTTCTCATCTCTTTGCTGTTTCCTCTGGCTCCGGGTTGTGCCGATCGGAAGCGCTGTGAGCCCGTTTCGCTGCGGGCACGCGCACTCCGTGCTCTCATTCTTTCCTATCTGCCGGTTCGCGTCTCCCACCGAGCCCGCGCACGTGGCCACGCCCACTTTCACGTGGCCACGCCCACCGCCACCTCAGCAGTGCCGGCGGGCACCGCCAGGGGGCGCCATAGCCCAGCGGCTGCGCGGCCCGGCCCCGGCGGTGAATGATCGCGCCCGGCAGCCCCCGCGCCGCGCCCGGCCCGCCGCCACCGCCATGGCGTTCACGTTCGCAGCCTTCTGCTACATGCTGGCGCTGCTGCTCACCGCCGCGCTCATCTTCTTCGCCATTTGGCACGTGAGTGAGGGAGGGGAGAAGGGAGAGGGGAGCTGGGGTCAGCCCGGAGGTTGGAGCCGCTCCACGGCGTGGCCTGGGGGGAGCAGTGCCAGGCCGGGAGGGAATGGAGGGGATGGGATGGGGTGGACGAATTGGGAGCCTTTGGTGCTTTAGAAGCTATTGGGAAGTAACGCTGGCAGTGCGGCACTGTGCCCACGCGTTGCTTTTGGCTCATCGAACGTCTTTCTGCTTCCGGGCTGTAGAATCCCAGCTGTTCCAATTCTGTTGCAGATTATAGCGTTTGATGAGTTGAAGACAGATTACAAGAATCCCATCGACCAATGCAACACGCTCAATCCCGTAAGTTGCTCACTAAAGATTTTGCTTCCTGTGTCCATGTGAAGTGCTTGTGTTTGCTGTTACCTTGTTAGAATGGAGCAGCAGTTGCATCTGTGCTGAGCAGCCTGGTGGAACTGTAGCGGAAACTCTTTGATTCTTCTGTGCTTTCAAGTTGAGTGTTCTGACTGTTGTTGATCTGTGGTGATCTTGTCAGCTGTCCCACTAACACTCTTTCAATCTGCTTTCTACGTTTTCGGCACAAAGACAGTTGAAAGGGTCAAAAAGATTAAAAGAGTCAAAATTGCATTAAAGGTGTGTACTGCTTCTCAGTTTCATTTTTAACGCCGCTTTCATTTCGTTAGGAACATCCGTTACACCTGAGATGTTTCATTCTGTCTGCCTGCTCATCTGCTCGGTTTTTGTTCCGTGGGGTTTCTCACAGCTTCGTGGATTCCCATATTTTGTGCCCAACAATTTTGCTTGCTTTAGCTTCTCTGTCAAGTGAGGAAAACTGTTACATGCCCATTTTGTGTGTCCTGCGGGTTAGAATCAGAGGATAACTGAAGTTGAAGGGGACCTTACAGATCATCCAGATGTAACCCCTGCCACTGGGGGTTGTTGTAGTAACCTCCGGTTGAAATTAATCTTGCCATTGCTGAAGCTCTGAGGTTGTTAGAGATGAGTTCTTATCAAGCACTGAGTGAAGAAATTCCACTTCTGCTTGAGGGTTGAGGTGACTTGAAAGGTGGGACCGGGTGAATCCAATGAAGTTCAGCACAGCACGGTGCAAGGTTTTGCACTTGGGCCAGGGAATCCCAGGCATCCATACAGACTGGAAGGAGAAGTCCTTGAGAGCAGCCCTGCAGGTCCTGGCAGTCCTGGTGGATAAAAGGCTTAACATGAGCCAGCAGTGTGCTCTTGTAGCTTGAAAAGCAAATGGTATCCTGGGCTCCATCAGCAGAAGGGTGGCCAGCAGGGACAGGAGGTGATTGTCCCCCTCTGCTCTGCTCTTGTGAGGCCCCATCTGCAGTGCTGTGTGCAGGTCTGGAGCCCCCAATACAAGAAAGACAGGGAGCTGTTGGAGAGGGTCCAGAGGAGCCACAAAGATGAGCAGGGGGCTGCAGCACCTCCACTACAAAGACAGGCTGAGGGAGCTGGGCTTGTTCAGCATGGAGAAAAGAAGGCTGCGGGGTGAGCTCAGTGCAGCCTGCAGTACCTAAAGGGAGCCTGCAGACAGGAGGGGAGTCAGCTCTTGGAAAGGGGAGATGGCAGCAGGACAAGGGGAAATGGTTTGGAGTTGAGGGAGGGCAGATGGAGGTTGGATGTCAGGGGGAAGTTGTGTGCTGTGAGAGTGGTGAGGTGCTGGAACGGCTGCCCAGAGAGGCTGTGATGCCCCGTCCATCCCTGGAGGTGTTCAAGGCCAGGTTGGATGGGGCCCTGGGCAGCCTGGGCTGCTGTGAAATGTGGAGGTTGGTGGCCCTGCATTGGTGGGGGGTTGGAGCTTCGTGATCCTTGAGGTCCCTTGCAACCCGGGCCGTTCTGTGACTGAGGTGGCCATAACACAATACATGTTATCCTCGCTTTTTTGTTTGGTGTTCCACAATCAGGGATGCAGCTCTGATACTCCCTGCTTTGTGAGAAGCACTGGAGGCAAACTGTTTGCTTGCATCTGTAACCAGGAGCACGAGGGGAGCTTGTTCAAGAGCGCAGGGTTTGGTAAATCAGGTGTTTCTGTCCCCGTGTCCCATGGCTTTTTCTTTTAGCCTGGTTTGGGGCAGTGCAGAAGTGAGTCCTGCACTGCAACTCGCTGTGTTTTGAAGAGCCAGGTAAATTATCCAGAGGGAAATGTATTTTATAGTAGCTGGGGGGAGAGTGCGTGTCAGATGTGTGGGATGTAAATGGTCAGCAAGAGAAGGGCAGGAGGCCATAGGCAGAGCACTGCTGCCTGGGTAGCCGTGCATCTAACAGTTTCCCTTGCTGGGCCTGCTGCGGTGTGGGGGAAGGCAAATTCTCATTGCATTGATGCATTATGTCGTTATTGCAACCTTTTAATGTATTACAGTGTGCATGTTTAAAGCAAATATTAACTTTCTGCTAACCCACATGCATGTGGTGGTTGTTTATATGATGGCTTCGTTGGAAATAGTGACTAACTTGGGATTTGTTGTGGAAGGAGGTCAGCAACCGGAAGTGAAGAGCTGGGCTCTTGAAGGGCTTTGCTAAACGGTGGTAAGAGCAGCTGGGGAGGGTTGTGGAGCATTGCAAGAGAGCTGTCCTGGTGTGGGAGTAGGATCCAATAGAGAAGGTAAAGAGCAATACGTTCTGAAAGGTGTCGTGAAATCAACTACAGATTTCAGAGCTGGTAAATAGGCTGCTGCACAGAGCAGCACTGGTTTTGTTGTTCCACTATAAATAGAGCCGAGTTGTAGCTGGTAAGTACACCCAGAAGGGGCTGGGCACAGACACGTTGCTGAGACCTTTCAGGTACGACAGCTTGGTTTTGTTGTGCTTTCACTTTGTTTGGTGTTTGCCACTTTGGGAAGCAAAACGTAGCAGCAGGTGGTGAGGATGTTTCTTGGGAGGATTCAGAATCCGAGGGAGATGGTTTGGGGCTTTCAAACAAGAATTGCAGAACAGCGTGGCGCTGATGCAGTCCTGCAAAGGAAGAAGAGCAGGATGTGTTGTGTGTGTGAGTGCAGGCACACACAGCTGAAATCTGAGCTAGAAATGCAGTATTTCTCAGGAGGAGATGCTTTAGTGCTCCTTAGGTGGGAAGATTTGCTTCTTTCTGGATGGTGTAATAAAAGAGGAATCGATACCGCTTTGAGGTGCCTTGGTCTCAGGGTGGGTGCAAGGTTCTGCTGGCCCTTTGCATGCATTTACTCCACGTAGCCCTCCATAGTACTCCTATTAATAACACTAATAGCTGCTGGCATTTCATGCTTCTGTGGTGTCATAGTAATTGATAGTTAGCTCTGTGGGCTCCTGCTGGAAAGCATGATGCTGCCAAGCATGCACGCCAGGTGCGGGAGGAGGAGGCCGAAGCTGGCTGTGTGTTGACCTGGTGGGCAGAGCTTGGCCTCGGAGATGCCATCCTGGCACCAGTTGGAAGCTGAAAATTACATCTGTCTGCCAGCTTTGTTTCGATATTCCGATATGAAAACATAAAACATCTTTTTGCCTCCAAACTGTTTCGTAGCACGTGTTTCTTGGTGATGTTCCTCTGTTACACGAGCAGAAATATCTCTGTCTCTTCTGTTATGGAGGCCACGTATAAAACATGGGTCTGTTCACAGTGTGCTTAAGCTAACAGAAGCAATAGAGATCTCTTATTCTGAGCATTTCATTTTGTGAGGTTTTCTTCTCAGTTGATGAATATCATGTGAAAACAGCAAGGCATGTCCTGCTAGTTGCTCTTTTCACTTGCTGCAGTCTTGTTAGTGGTCCTTAAAAGAATTCTTAAACAAAGGCTTCCCTCCAAGATAGATGAAACAATGCACGTTTTGTTTCGAGTTATCCAAACTTCTAACTCGTATTTTTTCTTTTCCAGCTTGTACTTCCAGAGTACCTCATCCATGCATTCTTCTGTGTTATGTTTCTCTGTGCAGCAGAGTGGCTTACACTGGGTCTCAATATGCCTTTGTTGGCTTATCATATTTGGAGGTAATATTGACGAGTCTGGTGTCTGTGTACTCACTTTAATTGTAACTCATTGCAGTGCTTCCTGTTAAGTGTTCTGTGTCTGCAGCAAGTAAGGATGCTTCCTGAGGTGGCAGTGAGAAAGCTGACATCCAGGCTATCAAACAAAAAGCATCGCTTTGCTTCCTCTCCTTGTCTGTATTCCCTTGTGCCGTGCAAGAACCCCATATTGGGCAGCAGTGGCAGCTGATGTGACAGAGGTGCACTGAAGCTGCATACTGACGGCGTGGGCTGCTGGTAGGAGTGGCAGCCCTGCTTCCTTTTGCTGCTAGTTCTGTGCTGTGAGAGTGATGAGGTGCTGGAACAGCTGCCCAGGGAGGCTGTGATGCCCCGTCCATCCCTGGAGGTGTTCAAGGCCAGGTTGGATGGGGCCCTGGGCAGCCTGGGCTGCTATGAAATGTGGAGGTTGGTGGCCCTGCCTGTGGCTGGGGGTTGGAGCTCTGTGATCCTTGAGGTCCCTTCCAACCCGGGCCATTCTGTGATTCTATGATAGAATCTGTGCAGGGAGCTGCAGGAGGTTGAAACAACCCAACAGAACAGTTTTCCCTGTGGATGTAGCTGTGCTGGTCCTGGCTGGAGGTAGGGTGGCTGTTTGCCAGCAGCCTGCATTAAGCCACAGCTGCGGGATCGTTCTGCATTGACCTGCATGAGTGCTGCTCTGCTCTGGTACCCAGCGTGCACTGTAGCAACGATTCAAGGCTGCAGGCTACGTAGGGTGCTGCAGTGATCCCTTCTCCACCTTTATAAGGAATCCCACGTGTAAAACTGGCAGAATGCTGTTTTTCATTTATAAACAAACGTCCCGTTGCCAGCAGCTGTGCCAGAGCTCGGCCTGCTTTAAGGCTGGGGGCAGCTCCTGGGTCTGTGTGTCAGAAACTCTTTGGTGCCCACGGTTGGCTGGGGCCTCGTGCACTTTGCAGTCTCCTGTGAGGGGCTGTGGGCTGTGGCTCCTTGTTGCAGTGCTGTGCTGCTTGGTGGGGGGGGGCACAAAGCCATGTTTGCTGTTGCCAGTGCCCCAAAACTGATTGTGTGTCGCTTCCAGGTACATGAGTAGACCTGTGATGAGCGGCCCTGGTCTGTATGATCCTACAACCATCATGAATGCAGACATTTTAGCCTATTGCCAGAAGGAAGGATGGTGCAAATTAGCATTCTACCTTCTATCATTTTTTTACTACTTATATGGGTAAGTTTGCTCCTCTGTCCTCTGTCTCATCTTTAGTCTGCTCTTTTAGGCTGCGCGCAGTGCCAAGAGAAGTTTTGAACTCAGCAATGTAAATAACGCCAACTTGCCTGAGGAAATAATTCACACAGTGCCTTACATTCCATTATAAAACACGAGTCTTAATTTGGTTGGAATTCCTCATTTGAATCTGGGCATTAGAACGACTGGAGAGCTCCAGGCCTCTCCTCTGTTAAGCACAACTGAATGCCACCCTCCCCACCCAGACCTGTGTGTCCATGAAGAAATGGGAGCAGCAGCACTTCTCAGTTGTGTAGGCATTAGAACTGATTTTTCTTTAAGGTGGCACTCATTCCAAGAGTGAAAAGGGAGGGGACCCACAGGAGCCATCACAGCTCCCTTCTGCCCTGTCCTGCCTCCAGGCCAAAAGCTGATGGGCGTCTGGGCGATGGGACACAGCTGCTGAGTGCTGACCTGGGCCAGGGGTGCTGCAGGGCTCCCTGTACGGTGCTGCTTCATCTGCTTGTTGCATCGGTTCTCATCATCCTGCGCAGTGCCCTCTGGTGTTTGTGTCACATCTCCAGTCCCCGTCCACGTGCCTCACACGGATTTGTTCCTCTGAGACCTCATAACTCAACGCGTAACGTTTATGAAAGTTACACACCTGAATGTTATTTTTGTTCTTATTTTTCAGCATGATTTACGTTCTGGTGAGCTCTTAAGAAGACATTCGGCAAGCTTTGTTCCATTTAAGTGCATGCAAAAGCCACAAACCATGGATTATTTACAGCGACCACGTCGTACCAAGATTAAATACGGAACCCGATGATCGCATTTGCTTTACAATGACTCCCCTATTTTTAAAACATTTCCACATTTTATACTTGTGGAAAGACTGTTTTCTTATATTTTACCGGGACACTGAAATTATGGAATTACATTAGTATAAAGATTACTGGGTTTTGACTTTGCACTCCATAAGGAACAGCCGTAGTCCTCGATAGGTGTTGGTAACTGAGCAGCCATAGCACAGCAGTTCCTTTGGGCTTCAGCCCTGCATCCCTCTGACTGCCATCAGCTGTACTGCCACGGGCTGGGGGGACCGGCGTGCCGTGCTCTGCCTGTGGGTGATGTCAGTCTGAAGAGATGAAGGGACACAACTGCAGAAACAGCACTTCTGTTCTTTTTTCCCTTTCCTATCTGGTAACCTTTCCCTGTCAGTGCATGGTTCTGTATTTTCACCAACTGCTAGCCTTGCTGTAATCACAGGCGTGTCGTCGTGATAGGAAACATTGCATTGTCCACAGAGGAGTGAATCTGATGATTTGTTTACAGTCCGTGCACAGACACCATTAGCAAACTTAACTCACAAATGGATAAATGCACACTTATCAATTCCAACGGTGAAAATACTCCTGAGCTTGAGAGTAATACCACAGAGCTTCTCAAAGGAGAGATTGTGAAACTGCCCTGCTGTTCCTTAGTGCAATAAATAAAGTCTCAAATTCAGAAATGCTTATTTTTATTGGTGCCTCATTTTGTCTTTAAATTCATCTGTTGGGATCATTGCATACCTTTTAGAACCAGAACACAGAATCGTGTCTGAAAAGGGAAGCTCCAGTTCCCTGCTTTTGTGTTTTTGTGGCTCTGCAGATGAACAGTGATTGGGGCTGGGAACATTGCATTGTAAATGGTCGTTGTGAACAGCTTCCATGTGATAATAAGAATCTTTTCCATTTAGCCGTTGAGGAAAATGAAGTAATTTTCCAGCTGTAGCAGCACATTTTTGTATAAATAGTTTATTTGTTCCCTTTGAGTCCCCCAGGTGCTGGATCTAATAGCACAACATACGGGTGGCTGCAGAACTCTGCACAGTGGAAGAAAATAGGTAGAAATCCACGTGTTACAGATCTCCTGCACTGGGAACTTGGCATCTTCAACAGCCACTGAATGGCTCCCATTAATTTGGCTGCTTTTTGAGTACTTCCATAGCCTAGAATGAAAGGTGGCAGAGGCAGTGAGCTGTGCCTCACAGGATGTGTGTGTATGGGGGGAAGATGAATCCTGCTGGAAAATTCTGCTGAATTTCACATGGTGCCTCCAAATTCCTATTCCAACCCACCCCAAACTGCTCCAAGCTGTACTCCACCTCTTCTGTGTTAAAAAAAAGACTTCCTTAAGCTGTAACTCTGAGCTTTTTGCTAAACAACCTTGAAAGTTTCTTTGGAAATCCATGCAATGGTTCCTATTGGACCATCTTTGTTTTTTCCTGCTTCACTTTACTGCCATTTGAAACGCAGGGCTGTGAGAGAGCAGAGCCATAATCCTGTGCACTCAGCTGCACAGAAGCAAAATATTCCTCAATAAATAAAACAGTAAAGCTTTACATGTGGGAATCCAAAACTGAAAGCAGGAGAGTAACCTCCTAATGGGGTTCTACTGTGAGCTTCAGCTTCCAGCTGCCCCCAGGAACAAAATGCTTGGCTTGAGTCTGTCCTGCTGCTGCAGATAAGTGTGCCAGAACTGAGGAATTATACATAGCTATATATCTACTATGTATCTATTATATATAGCTACATTTTACAAACAAGGCTGTAGCCAGGAAGTACATTTGTCTCTTCTCCTTTCCCAACACACTAAAGTAGAAGGCAGCCTATTGGCATTCCAAGTCTGTACTTAGCTGCAATAGGGTTACAGATTGTTTTGTTTCCACCTGCACGTCCAACACTTGTCCCAGTTCTGATGCTACATAAAAACAGAGACAAAACACAAATGAAATTCGGTCATAGCTTTGATAGCCCAGCCCTGCTACCATGCAGTAAGCACAGAATGTCAACACAGAGAGGCCAGCACACCAGTGTAGTGACAGCACAGTGCCAAGAGATGCTAAACACCAGATAGCCTACATTTGGATGTTGGGGAAATTCTTCACAGAGTGGTGAGGTGCTGGAACAGCTGCCCAAAGAGGCTGTGATGCCCCGTCCATCCCTGGAGGTGTTCAAGGCCAGGTTGGATGGGGCCCTGGGCAGCCTGGGCTGCTGTGAAATGTGGAGGTTGGTGGCCCTGCATGGCACAGGGGGGTTGGAGCTTCATGATCCTTGAGGTCCCCTCCAACCCAAGCCATTCTGTGACTCTGCTCAAGTTGTCCTTGTGTTGAGCAGAAGCCCGTTAGGCATTCAGGTCAGCACCACACCAGTAATGAACACAAAACAGTTCAGTGCATTTTAAGGCAGTGAGTACAAAGGATTGCTAAAAAGATGCAGAAACTCTACGTCCATCAAGATTCCTGCCTCCAGCCCCAACACTTGACACGCATCTGAAAGCGAGCAGCAGTGGCACTGAGGCAGCAGCAACAAGCAGGTACTGAGGTTGGGATGAGCTGCCTTGTCCAGGTGTTTGCCACAGCCACGCAGACAAAGCCACTCCAGCACACGTTCACCGGGACACCGACCTCTGCACTGCACCCCGTGCTTCCAGCTGTGCAGCTGCACTCCCTCGGAAGTCATGGATATAATTGTATTGCTGAAAAAGCACAGTGACATTTGTAAGGAGCGCCGCGTACTTCTCAACAGCTGCAGCCCGTCTTAAAAGGCCGCCTGACTCCCCGCAATTCAAGCAGCACCCTCCAACTCTGTTCAAATAGTTTTTCTTCTTGTGCTCACTCCAAATCCTCTGGAATTTTTTTAACCACTGGACAAATGAGATGGATCTTAGCTCAGGTTCTACGCTTGCCAGAAAGGACACATGAGCTGAAGGTAAGTCTAGGAAGGTGGGAGTTCCATGTTAGAAATCAAAGCTGCTTCGTTTGGGCCAACCAAGGAGCTCTGCTCACCACAAAGAGTCCATGATGCCAAACAACATTCAGCATAATGAGACCCAGCAGTTTGTGCTAAGAGCTGTCATGTCAACCCATACATCATTTGGAGCACTAATATCCAAGTGTTTAATATGAGATTTAATGACCAGAGGCTAAAGGAGAGAGCAACCCAAGCGAAGGCTTCAAATGATAACATTTGTTCATATTTCCTACTCCCACCCCAACCTCCTTCAACCAAGGATGCAAGCTGCTCCCTCACTTGTCCTCTTGGCTTGTGGAAAACTGATTTTCAACAACTAGCTCAAATTAAATTTGGGTTCCATAGAGGCTTAGAGCTGGCAGACAGCCTTCAGGTAACTCCTTTTTTCTTGGAAGCTACTGCCTTGCAAACTGATTCAATGTCAGCTTCTCTTGTCTGTACACAGAACTACTGTAAGAGCATAACTTATGTATGAACTTCTGCTGGCCCAAGAGTAGCCAAAATCCATCAAAGCAAGAAGAATAGAAACCCAGCTGTTAAGCAGCTTAAGACCCTCCATGTAGGGTTTGAAAATAAAGTTAGGGGTACTTCTTGAAAGACTGCTTGGGCTTTCATGTGGCAGCTACAGTTAGGATGAGTTAGAAAGATTTAAGAGAGAGGCAGAAAAATTAAACAGAAGAGAATGAGGACAACAGAAAGATGGACAACAGCTTAGTGAGTTATGAGCAGGGATAAGGATGAGAAAGCAAGAGATTACTAATGATGGCAGAGAGCAGACAAGCAGGACGTGTGCTGAATTCAGTATAGGCAGACCAGGCTGGCAACAGGAGGAAAGAAAAATGCCAGAGGCAGCTCAAACTCAGGAAAGAGGTGAGGGCAGCAGATGTGAAACACCTCCAAGAGGTGGAGGGATCCCTTTGTGAAGCAGAAGGAAGGGCTGTCCAGACTCTCCACTTGTTTCAACCATCTGTTACCTGCTGCAGTCCCATTACCTTGACTGTCTGTATTGCCCGAGATCCCCTTAATTCTCTGAGGCTGTCTATTGCTTGCTGAGGTGTCACCACATCCGAAAGCTGAAGCAGGAGGCATGCAGCTACTGTAAGAGAAAGGTAAGCATGTATTCTGCTGAGCACCTCTTGCTCTGCACAGCACTGCTTTGGCACAGCAACTGCTCTATTCTGTGAAAACCACTCTAGGCAAAGCCAACCCCGCCATATCAGAGATAACACATCTGCTGGACCTTTTACCAGATAGAGTTGGGTGGCCTTTGTCCCATCTGACTGCTGCACCTTTAAGCAGTGGTGCCTCGTGGGAACAAAGGTCTAAATCAGGTTAGTTAATCAGGCACTAAGAGCTGCTTACTGAGACAGGAGCGTCCGAGGCCACCGTAACAGCTGCAAGAGAAGAGAAGGTTTGGTTACAGCAAGCTGTGGCACACTGCAACACTCAGCCCCCCATATACAAGTGTAAGATACAGCTCCTGCCTCAATATATTCAAGAGCAGCAGTAGTCTAAGAAAGTCTTGTAATTACTTCTAGAAATACTGAGTATCCTCTATTTATTCTCCAGAGCTTCCTTTTTTTACTGTCATTTTGGAGAACGTGCTGTTTTAAAGTTCCTCTTCGTTCATGGTAACAGCCCCAAGGGCACAAGAGGTCAACAAAAGGTGTGAAGAGATCTCCATTTCCTTAAATCCTGCTCCAGGTTAAGGTTCTGATAACAGCTGTGAGTTAATGGTAACAGCAGGCCTCTGCAACAGTGAGAAGTCCAAGAATTTCAGTGGCTGGCTGTGCAGGAAGCTGTCAGCAGGATCTCAGGGAACATGGATCTGGGAAAGCTCATTTTCTCTACCCTGAGCTCAGCTACAAAAGCTTAAAGATAGAACTTTCAACAAGTCTTATGCAATTTAAAATGAATTTGGCACTGCTAGGACCCAATAAGCCTCTGGTAAACAGCCTGGGGTACGTTATCCTGTGACAGTGTCTGCTTTAACTTACAACTCCTCCTACAGACCTGATATCCAACCAGCCCAGCCACAAGGAGCAGCACAGTTACCAGTCAGCACACATTTTGAAGCATTTGCAGGACAGAAAAGGGGAAAGAGGGAGAAACAGATCTCAGAAAGGCCAAGTCAGCTCCAAAGGGGTACAAGAGGTGAAAGAAGTTTTTCACAGCTTGAGCTAACCCCAAAGCAACTGTCATTTGACAGGGTTCCATTTCAGGTGGTCGTGCAGGAAGACTCGGTGAAGGAACCACAACTTACTGGATGATTGTCTTCCTGTTGCTTTCCAGGCAGCTTCTGAGCTCTTCCAGAATTGTGCAGCAGGTGGTGACATCAGGAGCATCTCCATCTGGAATAGGATAGTGGTGCACACAGATCCCACGCTCTTGGTAGGCATCTATAAGGTTTGGTACTCGGTATTTTAAGAGCTCTCCTTTGGTACAAAGCACAAACACGTCCTGTGTCCCACAGCTCTTCAGTTCGTCTGCCAACAGATTAAGCAAACAAACAAAGCCTATCAGGCTTAAGCATGAACAGATTTGCTACTTGGTACCAATCCCCTCGTTTAGCCTTTGAAGTTAAGACAACAAAGTTAGCAATTTTGCCTTTGAGCAGCATTTATTTCTGTTGAGTCTTGCCTACACTTGTCTTCAGATAACCTGCAGGAGGAATTCTCAGTTCAGAGTCAGCCTGACAAGGCTCACCCAAAGTAAGGTCAGCACTGAAAACAGTCCTACTAACCACTGCTGGCTTAAGCATGATTCTACCCCATCTCCAGCTATAACTGTCCAACTGTCTACCTTTTCTAGCCTTTACAGCTGAATCCCAAGCACAGATTTTTTACACTATTTCATCTTTTCTATCCTCTTCACAGTTTCCACTGGGAAGGGGAGATAACAGCTCTGTAATTCATCTCAGTCCTAACTGTTCTGAAGATGCTCTTGGCCTGCACATGGTGTGTGACTTCACAGAACTCAAGTTACTGGGAAGAATACAAAGATAGCTGCATTGCTCCAGCCTGGAAATATCCTGCCCAGGTTAGATGAACAGCAGCTCCATCAGACTCCAAGTCAAAGGAAGCCT
Source organism: Centrocercus urophasianus (assembly GCF_019232065.1). Classification (NCBI taxonomy): domain Eukaryota; kingdom Metazoa; phylum Chordata; class Aves; order Galliformes; family Phasianidae; genus Centrocercus; species Centrocercus urophasianus. The sequence goes on from NW_024884586.1 coordinate 49,688,900, forward strand.
GGAAGAGTATCTTCTGCTTCATTTCACACTCACATTGTTCTTACCCATTCCATGGCAATGAGAGGCAATCAGGCTCTGAACAGAAGACTCACCGATATCTTTCTGAAGGTTCCTTCTAATGTCCTTAAACCTGCAACCTAAAACAAATGATGAATGCTGATTATGACCTGAGATTTCATAAATGCCTGCTACAACAGAAGAGCAAAGCAGGCACCCTCCCCTCAGCACCAAAGCCACATCCCCACAACAGTTCTTGGTTCTGCAAATGGATTGCTAGTGCAGAATGCAGTATTAAGCAAATAATGGTGTTTAAACTGTCATAGAACAGGATTTTAAATGTCACTCAAGGTTTTAAGCTATTGTACACCTTACAGATGAAAAGTTTGGGATATTATAAATCAGAATGCATTTGGTGCCAGGACTGTGCACCTCTGGAAGCATACCCTGAAAACATGGGCGCAGAATCCTGTACAAGAGCTCTGCTGGCAGGTCTGCACTGCAGTTTAGCAGTCAAAGGTTGAACATCTATTACAGGAGCAGCTCATGTAGCTTAACATGAAAATGCAACTATTTCTGGTGCACATGATAGCAGGTGTTTTTGTGGGATTCTCATCACTACTGGCACCACCTATTGAAGGTATCTTAAATCACAGAATGGCCTGGGTTGCAAAGGAGCACAACGCTCATCCAGCTCCAACCCCTGCTGTGTGCAGGTCACCAACCAGCAGCCCAGGCTGCCCAGAGCCACATCCAGCCTGGCCTTGAATGCCTGCAGGGATGGGGCATCCACAGCCTCCTTGGGCAACCTGTGCCAGTGCCTCCCCACCCTCTGGCTGAAAAACTTCCTCCTAATATCCAACCTAAACCTCCCCTGTCTCAGTTTAAAACCATTCCCTTGTCCTATTACCATCCACCCTCACAAAAAGCTGTTCCCCCTCCTGTCTACATGCTCCCTACAAGTATTAGAAGGATACTACTTGGAAGACACTCGGCCAAATAACAGAAAATAGAATTTAGGGCTACGAGATAGTTCTTCTCGTCAGCTCAAACACACCCACAGACTTCAGCAGTGCTGCTTACCTGGCAGGGAACACACAGCCAGGAACGCAGAGGAGTAGGCAGGAGGCAGCGGAAGCCTGTCAGGAGATAGACCGCAAGTTAAGTAATCGGAAAAATATAAAAAAGAAAAGCAGCACTACACTGATCACTTAAAGAGAGATTTTGTACAACACCGAGGGAACAGCACATCCCACAGCACGCTCCCGCACAGGGCCGATAGAACCCCACAGCGCCCGCCCCGCTCCTCACCAGGACAGCGGCAGCGGCGCCGCCTGCTCCCCCTCCCCTTCCTCGGCGGCGTCTTCGTCTGACGAGTCAAAGTCCGCTACGTGCATGGCTCACAGCTGGATGGAGAAGAGCGACGAACCCACCGGAGCGCTGCGCTACCCCTCGCTTAGGACCGAGGTTGAGGGGCCGAAGATCCCGGCCCCGACCCCAAGATGGCGCCGCTCCCCTCCCGCCGTCCTTTTGAATTCAGCCCGCCCACCCGCCGCATCTCATTGGTCAGCCCTTCCCTCGCGTCGTCCAATGGAGAGCCATCGAGGGGCCTTCTCTATTTGGCGGCCAGAGGAGGAGAAGCTCGTTGATTGGCTGGCGGCGATGTCGCTTGAATTTGGCATCTGAAAAACTCGCATCCAGGCTTCACTTTCTGGAATTTTCTGTCGTAGAATCACAGCATGGCCTGAGTTGCAAAGGAGCACAGTGCTCATCCAGTTCCAACCCCCTGCTGTGTGCAGGTCACCAACCAGCAGCCCAGGCTGCCCAGAGCCACATCCAGCCTGGCCTTGAATGCCTGCAGGGATGGGGCATCGGCAAAGAAAAGTAGTCATGGATGGCCTAAAACTTGCCCCTAGGAAGTTCTTTACTAACGTGTGGAAGGACTTCTCTACAGTCAGGATGACAGAGTGCTGGAACAGGCCTTAGAATGCTGTTCTAGAGTTCAATAAGGCCTGCCCCCATTGGGGTGTATGGCAGGTGGAATCTAAAACAGCTCAGTCTTGTTTTCTTCTGCCCAGTGTCGTATTATGGCACCAGTGCAATGAGTCCCTTGGTTGCTCTCAGTGACATGAGGCGTGCTGTAGGCAGCCGCTAGGTGAGCACCTTGATGCTACTTGCCTGGTTCACTCTTGGCACTGGCTAGGCCTGCCTTAGCCCTCTTGCTGTTTCGATGCACATCTCACCCTCTCAGACCAAGGCAGAGGCCAAATGTAATCAAACTGCCATCGCTGGAGAGGACTGCGTCCTCTAGCAAGATGTGCTGCTGTTTCAGGCCACAGTCTCGGTCTCATCTTGGAGCAAGCATTGCAGTCTCAGCACGCCTGGACAGTATCAGACAGTTGTATGGGCAGCCCCCATGCTTTAGCAGCTGCCCATGTTGTCTTTTGTCCATCTTCTGATATGACCAGCAGGTGATGCTCTCATATGGTGAATCCTCAATCCATCAGACTCGAGCCAGTGTGTCGGCTTCATCATTTCACACAATCACAGAATGGCCCGGGTTGGAAGGGACCTCAAGGATCACGAAGCTCCAACCCCCCACCAATGCAGGGCCACCAACCTCCACATTTAATACCAGCCCAGGCTGCCCAGGGCCCCATCCAACCTGGCCTTGAACACCTCCAGGGATGGACGGGGCATCACAGCCTCTCTGGGCAGCTGTTCCAGCACCTCACCTCTCTCATAGCAAAGAACTTCCCCCTGACCATTTTCCAGTGATTGTAGAGCTAGGTGGCCAGAAACATGATAGACATGTAGGGTCGTGTGTTTAACCACATCCCTAGCCACATATCTCTGCCCCAGACTGGTTGGGCATGGATAGTCCATTCCTGAGTTGCTTTTATTGCTTGGTTTGGTCCCAGAGTCCTGTTGATGGCTCAGCACTGGAACTGCACAGAGAGACTGTCACTAGTGAGCTGTCAGAGGGAATTAGCATTCTGCAGGTAGCAGTCATAAATCCTTCCAGTGACATCAACCTTATGATTCTGCAGCAGTGGATATTAACCTTTTCCCTCATGTTACAATTTAAAGAAGTTTTCAGGCTTCTCCTCCCCACAAAAGTCATAAAGAGTTAGAAGTTAATTACAAGCTCTCACACCAGATTCACCCCTGCGTATATGACATTGGCCACACTCTCAGCACTGTTCTAGGCAGTGTGTGCAAGTGCCCTTCTCCTCAGCTGTGTTGCTTTGTGCTCTGATTGCCTTAAGGCTCCTTGCCTGCTGCAGTTTTCCTCCCAGCTGTGGTCACACCTGAGGATATGGGTTCAGATGCTCTCACTGCTGTCAAGGGATCCCCACCTTTACACGTTTTATTTGTTCAGCCAGCTGGTGCCACTATTCTTTTCTTTCCAGCAGATTTTTTTCCTCCTGTAGTAGAAAAAAATAATAAATTATTTGCCAAACCTGAGGAGCCCAATTCTGTTCTGTAGCAGGAAGGTGAAAATTTCCTATCTCAAAAAAACTGGATGACTTTCATGTTCATAATGGTCACCTGAAGTCATTTTCTGTGCAGGGGGATGGGGCCCAGGGACGCAGTGCTGGTGATCAGTATGGGCAGATAGCAGAGCATGGTGAACGTTTCTGCTTTTTAGGTACAAATGTCACAAAGCTTTACGTTTCTGGTAGAAAATGACACATTGCTCTCCTTGAGTGTAATTAACTCTGATTGAACAACATCACAATTTCTTGCTTTCCTGGCAGAACTGAAATGGGGCATGACAGAGTGTGGGCATTTTTATAAACCTGAAATAAATTTATCTTGCTCTTCCCTCTGCCTTCCTCCTCTTCACATACCAACAATAACAGCAATTAAAGAAGTCATTAAGCTATTGCAGGAGGCACTCAGGTCTAATGGAAACCAGTTCCTCTCTGTGAAGATGAGGTTCATCAACCCACTGGTGATTGTGTCAGCTATAGTTTTCTGCTTGTCCTAATTGTGCCCTAAATTAATCTGTTTGGACCGTGGATCAAGGCTGACTTTTATCTGGCAAGTCCTTCATGTTGCAGAAGTGCAGTGGGAGGAGAGAGGCAGGAGGTCCAGAGAGAAAACCTTTCCCTGACCCTCATCTGGTGCAGCTCCAGGCTGTTCCCTAGAGAGCAGAGCTCAGCACTGTGCCTTTGCTCCCTGTGAGGAGCTGCAGGCTGCCATGAGAAGCTGTAGGCTGCTGTAAGAGAGTTGGGTACAAAGGAACCTGATGGGCTTCAATTAGAGCAAATGTAGAGTCTTGCACTTGGGGAGGAATAACCGCACGCATCAGTACAGGTTAGGGGCTGACCTGCTGAAGCTGAGCTCTGTGCAGAAGGACCTGGGGGTCCTGGGGGATGACAGGTTGGCCATGAGCCAGCAGTGTGCTTTAGTGGCCAAGAAGTCCAGTGGGACCCTGGGGGTGCATTAAGAAGAGCAGGGCCAGCAGGTCGAGGGTGGTGATCCTCCCCCTCTACTCTGCCCTGCTGAGGCCACATTTAGATCACTGTTCGGGGCTCCTCGGTTGAGAAAAAGACAGGGATCTCCTAGGAAGAGACCAGCAGAGGGCCACAAAGATGATAAAGTTCTGGAGCATCTCTCCTATGAGGAAAGGCTGAGAAACCTGGAACTGTTCAGCCTGGGGAAAAGAAGACTGAGGGGGGAATCTGATTAATGTTTATAAATATCAAAAGGGAGGTGGGAGGCAAATGGATGATGCCAGGCTTTTCATAGTGGTGCACAGTGAGAGGACAAGGAGTAATAGCCTAAAATTTGAGCATACGAAGTTCCATACCACCGTACAGAAGAACTTCTTCATAGTGAGGGTGATGGAGCACTGGAGCAGGCAGCCCAGAGAGGCTGTGGAGTCTCTATGGAGACATTTGAGGTCTGGATGCCTTCCTACGTGACCTAGCGTGGGGTCCCTGCTTTAGCAAAGGGATTGGACTCAATGATCTCCTGAAGCCCCTTCCAACCTCTGCAATTCTGTGATTCTGTGGCAAGTAGCTGCAGCCACCATGATGGCTCCCCTCAGCCTCCTCTGCTCTGCGCTTAACAAAACCAGGGCTCTCAGCCACCTCTCACATCTCCTGCCCTCAGATCCTTCCCCACCTTCATAGCCTTCCTCTGGACACTGTAATGGTTACACTAGCTTGCTGTCCTGTAAGCTCTGGGGGAATGTTTTTTCTGTCTCTTTTTAAACAAAATCCAAGCTCACTGCAACTCAGTCTGTAGGTAAATCAATCAAAAATGGAAAAAAAAAGAGCAGAATTTGAACATTAGAATAAGTTCGAAAATTTACTGAATCATTCTCTGGCTTCTTTTTAAAAACTAGGAAAAAAAGTCTAGCAAGTACTTGTGAAAATGTAGTCCTTTGGATGCTGCAGGACTGAAAGTTTCTATTTTAGCAAGAGATGAGTGATTGTGTCTTGAAGTTGCTTTATTCTTTAGAAGTGTCTTTCACAACGAGGAGGAGGCCTCCTTTATCACAGATACAAACAACTTGCCTGCTGGTGTCCATTCTGGTACGCAGAATCATCCCTTCTGGCAGAATCAAGGCATGAGCTCTCATGTGATTGATACAGGTGCTGGCAGATCAAAATCTGTCTGTTTTCCTGCTGAGGAGAGAGCTTCCCTTGTAAGATCTCTTTCCTCAGGGTTTAGGAGCTAAACTGGGCAAACAGCTTCCTTCTATCACAGCTATGAAGGATGTCAGAACGTTGCAGCTGTATGGTACGTGCTTTTCTCTGAAATTATTGCTTTGAAAGCTCTGAAATCTCAATTTCACCTTCTCGTGTCCTCACTCAGCTTTCTTGCACAACATTCCTTCAAAACAGAGAAGAAAAACAGTAGAAACAGAGATGAGGACATAGAAACATGCTGTTTTGTTCCCTTACCAGCCCCAAAACACAGGATGCAGGCAGGAAAGCTTTGCACAGGCGATTCTGGCTGCCACCAGGTTTGGTCTATATTTATCCTATTTCACAGCAGGATTTAACACCATGGTGAATGTTACTGATCATCCAGAGGATATCTTCATGGCTGCCAGGTGTTTGTTACGTTACAAGCTACTGTTTGCCTTGCTAAGTGTTACTGCTGTGTTAGAGCTTTCATAGAGAGGAAGCTGCCAGCGATGTCCTCTTACCATAACACTCCCATGAGAGCTGGTGGCTGGAAGGAGAGGTGACAAACCTTGGTGCAGCTATGAGATATCCAAATCATGGACTCCGTTTCTCATTCTGACAGGACTTTATGTGAGCATGGGAGGTGTTTTGCATTGCCCCACGCTTCTGCAATGCTCTGAGGCAGAATTGTGGAATCATTTAAGGTCGGAAACCACTAGGAGTTCTTACTCCAAATGTCAACCCATCACCAGCAGGAGCAGTAACCTAATGCATAAAGGCAAGTGTCTTTTGGGTGATTCCTTAACCTGCATTAATCCTCTCTGAAATGAATGCATGAACACTTCCCTTACTCTTGTTGGTTGACTGTCTTTGTCTATTTACAGCCTTCAGTGCCACAGAACTCGGAGCTGACTCATCACTGCAATGACAGTGAACACGTTTTGGAATGAAATAATGATGATGGGACAAGCTCCTTCCTTCTTGTTTATCCACTCTGGCTGCCAGAGCTAAGCCTCGTTTGAACTCATCTGAACCATTCTGGGCTGTGCACCATTCCTGAGGACACGGAGCCATGTTTCTTTACAAAACATGAAGGGATTGAATTGAATTTCCACAAGATCTCGTCAGCTCTTCCTACTGTTTTCTCAAAGCGAACCAACCTTCACTGAAGTGTTTTTCCCCGATGCTGTCACACTTAAGCTGCATAAATGATACCTTTTCTCCCAAGGTTTTCTGTCTGAGAGACATGTGGTATGATAAAGATATTGTTTCCTCCCTAAGTTCTCATCTTAGTGAATGCTCTCTCCCCAAATCATTTGGGATTTCTGTAGGAAATCATCAGAACATCACAAGTATGTTTATTCCTTGACAATGAGAAACATCTTTAAAAAGAGCAGAGGAGATGTGTGTGTACTTAAGAGTGTGAAGAGTGAAGAGCAAGAGCGAGCAATGCAGAAACTCTTCATGCTGGCAGCAACAATTGTGCTTTTCTGGACAGAAGGTCTTTCCTGGCTATTTATTCTGGAGCATTTTACAGTTTGGGAAGACTGAAGGAAGAGGCCAGCGCTGTATGTTAGTGATGAGTAACATTACTGAGGACCTTTTCCCATAGAATCATAGAATTCTTAGAGGTGGAAAGGATCTTTAAAGGCCATCGAGTCCAACTGCCCTGCAAGGACCAGGGACACCACAGTTCCATCAGGTTGCCCAGGGCCTCATCCAGCCTCACCTTGAAAGTCTCCAGGGATGGAACATCCACCACATCACTGGGCATCCTGTTCCAGTTCCTCACCACCCTCACTGTCAAAGACTTTTTCCTTACATCCAGCCTAAGTCTACTTGAAGCCATTTCCCCTTGTTCTGTCACCACAGACCTTGCTGAAGAGTCTGTCCCCTTCTTTCCTGTAATTTCCCTGTAGACACTGAGAGGCCACTATCAGGTCACAAAGTTGTCTTTGTTTTCCACTTGTTTGGGAAACTTCACTTTACACCTGAAAACATAAAAATGTTTCTTCTCCTGGCTACTGCAAGGTCTGCTGGAGTTCCAATTTCACTCTCAGTTACAGGGAAAAATAGTGAGCAAGCCCAAAGGTTAACATTTGTCTTGTTTTCAAAGGGAGATGCTGGATTGGAGCTGACATTCCAAAATCTGGCAGAGCCCATCACCAGAGGGAGATAACCAGATCTCCTAGCAGAGCAGGATTGTTGCTGTGGGTGACTCAGGAAGCTTGCAGGCACTGCTGCAGCCAGCAACAGCCTCACAGAATCACAGAATTTCTCAGGTTGGAAGAGACCTCAAGGATCACGAAGCTCCAACCCCCCACCAATGCAGGGCCACCAACCTCCACATTTCACAGCAGCCCAGGCTGCCCAGGGCCCCATCCAACCTGGCCTTGAACACCTCCAGGGATGGACGGGGCATCACAGCCTCTCTGGGCAGCTG
>NW_024884586.1:49696997-49807834 GCF_019232065.1 Centrocercus urophasianus
CTGCCCTCCCTCAACTCCAAACCATTTCCCCTTGTCCTGCTGCCATCTCCCCTTTCCAAGAGCTGACTCCCCTCCTGTCTGTAGGCTCCCTTTAGGTACTGCAGGCTGCACTGAGGTCACCCTGCAGCCTTCTTTTCTCCATGCTGAACAAGCCCAGCTCCTTCAGCCTGTTCCCATAGGGGAGGTGCTGCAGCCCCCTATGATCATCTTTGTGGCCCTCTTCTGGACCCTCTCCAACAGCTCCCAGTGCTTTGTCTCAACAAGGTGTAGTAGCTCATATCTTACAGATCTGGAGGTCAATTAGGGAACTGCTGTCCCTGCTTTTCTGTTCCTCTCTGAAAGCAGAGGCTTTGGCATCATCAGTGAGGCAAAGACAGAGTGCTCAGTGTCGGTGGTGTGGCAGTATTTCCCAGGAGAGGTGCCTTGTGAGTCAACGCTTCCCATCGTGTTGGTGAGCGGATGGTTTTTGACAAGCTGGCTCTGACATGAGGTTGTGCGATCCGTCCATGGTGTTCTTGGGCTGAAATGCAAAGGCTGGAGGGGCAGTGCTTGGAGATCTTGTGTGGGGACCTCTGGAAATTGTATGCAAACATCTCGGGGGATGTGCTGCACACCTTGGCACCAGTCGGATCCCATCTTGCTTAGCAAAAGGCCAATGTGCTGCTTTTCAGGTTCTGCCTTTCCTTCTTTTGGCAGAACGGTGCTGTGTTTCCATTTAAACACAAGTGTCAGGTTTGGTTTGTGAATTATGATTATTAAAGTCTTGTTTTATCTTCCCAAAAGACTTCTGAAATTATTTATACCATTACAATTTGTCAGAGGGGAAACTTCAAAGGGATTAAAATAAACATATAATGTATTTGTGGTAGTACAGATAGCCTGGGACTTTAATTCCCCTGCAGATTAGAGGGTGAAGAAAGCCCATTTATCAGGTCAAATAGGAAATGTAGTGCCACACTGAATTAAATATCTTTGGTGCACAGCCCTCACGTGACACTGTTTTAAGGTATTTTGGTCTCTATTAAAGCACCGTTTCACTTTCTTCCCGACAATATACTTATTACCTTTTAACTTGTAATCTCAAATTCATGCCTCAATCATAGAACCACAGCACGGTTGGGTTGGAAGGGACTTCACAGACCCACCCCTAATGTAGGCTGGGTGCCCCCCAGCTCAGGCTGCCCAAAGCCCATCATCCGTGGCCTCAGGCACTTGCAGGGATGGGGCACCCACAGCTCTGGGCAGTGCCAGGGCCTCACCACCCCTGAAGGAGGAATTTCTTCCTTTCTGCTAGGACATGTGCCCCTGTTTCTCTAGGGTGATGTCGACCCATGGATGCTTGCAGTGCCACCAGCCCCACAGCGATGTGATGTTTGCTATTTGTATGTCTGGCTGCAAGGAAGATATGATAAATACGAGTCTGCAAATTAATTCTCTAGTCCTGAAAATACCTCTTGTATTAATACAGCTTCTGCTTTCAGCAATGAGGTGCCCTGCAGAAGAGCACAGAATGCAGCAGCATTTCTTTCATCCTTTCATTTTCCATCAGCCTTCATGGAGAGGCCATGCTGTGTGGCTCTCACAAGTCTGAGGGTGGATTTCTTGCTGCTGTGTCAGAGCCCACAAACAATACTGAGCAATGCAATCCCAACATGGTCCTCTGGCTTACTCTTGGTAATGCTGATGTAGGATTGCACACACAGGCAGTGAATGCAGGCATGCACACTCACAAGCTGCAGGAGAGCTTTCTTCTTTGTTAATGAACTCACCTTTACTGCTGAGAAGGGTTGGAAGGAGCTCTGCTTCATCCCATAAGTGCACATTCACAAAGACCTACTGGAGATGGAGAAGGGATCTTCCTTTACTCAAACCCTCTGTATCCTCTCCAGGTCTTCATCCTTTGGCCGTCAAGTTCTAAAAAGCAATCAAGACAACAGCAAGAAAAACTTCTGTGTCCTTAAAAAATGGTCTTGAAGTTGTTCTGGACGTGGCTCAGCCCTGGGAGAGTTCTGCAGACCTTTCAGGATCTGACACTGTCGCTGTTAATTGAAGAGACTCAGTGGCATCCTCTCGCTCTTGCAGGGTCAGACTGGGATAACGTTCCCTCACCACTGATAAATCACCATTCATTAGGATGGCTAATGCTCCTCAAACATAATTGCTTGGTTACATGTGGAAGCAGATTTTCTCGAAGCAGGGGAAAAGACAGCAGTGCAGAATAAAGATTAAGTGCCTGCCAATTTTTTTGTCTTCAAAATGATCATTTTTTTCTTTTTTTAAATTTTAGATCAAGTAAAAGTTGGGCTGAATGACAATTCTCTCATTTAATTATTCATGTTTTCCTGCAAGCAGCAATTGGGGATCTCAGAAGTGAAATGTAGCTCATATCTCAATTAATTTTTTTTTTGGTTGTCTTTTTTTAGGGGTGGGCTGAAAAGGGGCATCATGCCTATATGTATGTCAGCTGTGCCCTGAGTGTGGGGCACCTCCTCTGCGTGGCAAAGCTGGGTTGCAGGTGCTCCTTTGTTGGCCTGGGCAGGAGGTGCCTGTGTCCTCTGTGTGGAGCTGGAGAGGGCATCTGTATGCCCTGGAGTTGGGGAACTGTGCAGTAAACCTCCCCTTGGTTTGTCCTGCTGTGCCTCTTGGCTGCCTGGGACCCAGCTTTGTAGGAGCACTCAGCCAAGCCCTGCTGTGGAGGATGCTTTTGGGAGAGCTCATTGCCCTTCTGAACTCCTCTCCATTGCGACGACCAGCTTGTCAGGACCATTGCTGCCCTGCTTGTGACCCTCATTGGAGACTGGTAGGACAACCAGCCCAAAGCAGGGAACTGGGACTAGGTTGTAGAATCATTGAATATCCCAAGTTGGAAGGGACTCACAAGGATCATTAAGTCCATCTGTTGGAACAGAACCACCCAAAAAGCAGGCCATACGATTCAGAGCGTTGTCCAGATGCTTCTTGATCTCCATCCATACCTGCTGTCCTGGGGAGCTGCTCCATGCCCACTGCTCACTGGAGCAGACCCTTCCCCTAACCTCCCCCAACCTTCTCCTGACTCAGCTCTATGCCATTCCCTCAAGAGCGTACTGTGAGCTTCACTGTCCCTGAGCTTCCTGCTCACCGTTTGCATCATTTTGGTGGAAAGAATAGAGGGAACACGGAAGAGACTGTAAGTTCATTACAAAATAATTAAGGCCTCTATCAGAGTAAACGTTCATTTCTAGAGTAAAGTTTTCATGGGCTGCTTGTTATCTGGTATAACCTAGAGCATAAAAAACCTCAATTCCCCCTTACATCGAGCTTTTCCCGCTCCCCTGCTGGAGTATTTAACTCCTTTTTCAGCAAGAACTTATCCTGCCGAGGAAGTGCTGCCCAGATTGCAAAGCTAACAAAATGGAGCAGAACAATAATTTCTGCCAGCCTCTTGTTTTTAATGTTCTTAGCTTCTATTTGTAATTACAGCGGTGCTCAGTTTTCAGGCGCATATGGGAATTTTCATTTGATAGTATTCAATTATAACAGTTGTGTTGCGTCTCATATAATAAAATGTTTTCCATATGTTAGATATAATAGAAGTATGATATCCCCCAGCGCTTTCTGCAATGATCTTCGTATTAATACAACATTAAAATGGCGTGAAATTTGTGTGTTTGGTCTCCAAAGGCGCAAAGGCAAACATTTAGTTTTATATCCCCAAGAACTGCCATTGATTTCAGTGGGACCATGGCTAAACGCGTGCGTGTTTGTAGAATAAGTCTTCTTGATTAAGCAATTCCCTCCAGCACAGTGTTAGCTGCTTTCAGTGTGCAGTGTTTCTGCCCTGCTCTGTGGATGATGGCATTCACACGTTGACTGGAGCCGGCTCCACATATGTCGATGGCAAAGTGCTCATATTTGCAGGATAAACATCATTAATGAGTTGTAAAATTCCTTCACTCCCAGTGCTTTCTAATGCTTCGTACTGTACACAGCTTTCTGTGCTTGGTTCTAACCCAACAGTGAGGTTGGGTACCTGATGCCTAACTCTCCCGTTTAGGAGCCTGGCACTTGTTTTTCAGGTACGCTTTTGGGTGTGAACGCAGATTTTTCACAAGTGGAAGCCAAGGAAAAGTGAGCATGTGCTCATATGTGCTGGGCCATGGGTGAGGGCGATTAGCAAGCCAGAGGGAAGCCCTTCAGAATGGAGGCAGAGTTGTTGGTGTGGATGTTTAACATTGGAGAATGGTCACATGAATACCAGTCAGAACACAGGAATTATGGAGATCCTGTATCTATTGATGTGCCTCTGGTCCCTGCACTGCTGCCAGGTTCCTTTCTCTTCCTCCCATCCAACAACTTCTGTTGGTTTTTAATTCGCCAGCCATAACACACGTCTCATTACCCCCCTTTAAAAGTTTCTAAGTAGTCATTTTAAGATGTGAAATTGGCAAAGGAGTGCTAATCTCTTCTTGGATTTTGATTTTTAATGTTCCCCATTGTGGATCAATCTGGAACACTGCATATGGCAATCCCCACGTTGGGTAATCACGGTTATTATCGCAAGTGTCCCCCAGAGAATCTTAACAACCAAAGTGGGCAATTATCTTATTTTAAATTTAATTTTAAAATGATCCACATAAGGAGAAAAGTTTTAATGTGATCAAAGGATTCATTTCAATAGCAGCTCCTGGCACTTCGGTAGTGATTGATGCTCGCAGCCTCCAGCATCTATCAGGGCTGAGTGTGCATCTGGTATTGACAGCACATGACATTAAGAAATGCTTCAGTCTGTAACAACAGTCATCAATTTCTTTTTTTTTTCCCTAGAATTGTGCAGCATCTCTGTAGAATTGCAGCTGTGGTTTTACTGAAGTATTATGGACGTTACACCATTATGGACCGGGCAGCATCCTCTGTCAGGGGGTAAAGGCAGGGCAATGCTGGGCGGACTGATGAAGCCCAAAGTCCTTTTCAAGCTTTACCATTCTTTTGTTAAAGAGATGCTATTCTCAGAATTTATTTTGCATCCCATAGAGCAAGTTAATGCTACGAGATTGAGTTTAATTATTGCTCTGGTACATTACAGCTAAGTGAAGGGGTGCCTGCTCTAATATCCCTTCAGTGCTGGTTCTGCAATGCATTTGTGATAGCACGCAGGAAAGCCTCCGAATTACTTCTTTTATGTACATGTAGCTTAAATGAACCCAAAATTAAAATGATGGACATATCATGGCTTGAAATTAATGGCCTTGGCATTTCAAGTGACAGATTTGTGAGCTCAGTATAATCCGGGCTCCTTTTGCCTCTGTCCTTAGCAGGATGGATCCCACCAGCATTTAACGGAGCTGGAAGCAAGAGCACAATAAAACTCTATATGCAAGAGAACACGATAAGTGAAGAAATGGATAATGGGGTGGTTAATGCTGTTAAATACCTTGTGCTTAATGTTGGCAGCTCGATTGGTTTAGCCAATAAAAAGTTTTAAGTGGCTGCAGGTCTTGACTGCTGGAAGCTTTCTCCAAAAATAATCCACCGGATGCACTGAAGTGTAAACCAAGGCGTTTAACAAATTGGTGTCATGAATTATTGCCCCTTTTGTGCTGCTTTTTTGAAAACCTGTATTTTGCAACGTTACGTGCATTGTCAGGACTAATGTGTTCTGCTGGAGCGAGGGCTGCAGAGCAGAGCAGGAGCCCTGGAAGCAATGCCTGGGAGCAGTGTGGAGTCATGGCTGCTGGCTGCTGGGAGGGAGTCAGAAAAAGCCATGTGAGGGATGATTCTAGTCTGGCTGCTCCCACCTTAGCAGGGAAAGTGGGCAAGGGGACCCTTTGCAGTCCATCCCCAGCATTATTTTCTATCATGATTGTGCACTGACATGAAAAAAAGATAGACTGGATGTAGATTTATAAAGGCTGTTTTCATAACCCTGAGCCCTGCCCAATCATCATAGAATCATAGAATTGACTTGGCTTGGAAGGGACCTCAAGGATCATGAAGCTCCAACCCCCCATCACAGGCAGGGCCACCAACCTCCACATTTCATAGCAGCCCAGGCTGCCCAGGGCCCCATCCAACCTGGCCTTGAACACCTCCAGGGATGGACGGGGCATCACAGCCTCTCTGGGCAGCTGTTCCAGCACCTCACCACTCTCATAGCAAAGAACTTCTCCCTGACATCCAACCTCAATCTGCCCTCCAAGCCCAAGCCCGAACCATACTGTGTTGACATGTTTGTGAATGGGTTTCTACCCACAAATGTCAATGAACAGACTTATCTCATTTATCTCAGGGCACTTATGAGCTACCAAAAGAGCCTGGACCTGCTGGATTGCTCTGCAAGCCATGAGGAACAGAGGTCTGCCAAGAGCCACCCAAGATCTGAATCACTGCCAAGCAGTTACTGTCACACTTGTTCTTGAAGGACTGTGGACTGACTGGGTTCCATCTTAGGCTCTAATCTTTGTTTGGAAAGCTGGGGGTGGGGGCTTGCCTTAGAAATACAGAACATGCATGGTCATATTTCATACTCTTTTTGTGTTGCTATGAAAGCGTACAAATGTTCATCGCAATACTTTCCTTACCCACTGTTCCCTTTGCTCCTCTGACTTAATCCATATTTCACTTAGTGGTTATGCTGCCATGCTGAGGCAGCTGCAGAAATGGAAGAGAAATTAAAAAAAAAAAAAAAAAGCGGCTTAAAACAAAGGTATACATTCCCTTGCTTGTGGAAATTTAGTAGGAAGGAAAATTAAACCCAAGTCTCATGGGTGGCTGTGAAATACCTGAGCACACCTGAGCAAACTGCATCACGTTCCCGAGTGTGCTGGTGCTGTTGTTGCTGTTGAGCCAGGCTCACAGCTTTGGCCTGTGGGAGCTGCCTGGTAAGAGGGCAGGGAGGGGGAAATCCTTTACCCTGAGTTGGTGAGCCTGGAGCTGTAGGTGTCCATCCCTGGAGGTGCCCAAGGCCATAGATGGGCCCTGGGCAGCCTGAGCTGGGGGACACCCAGGCCACGGCAGGAATGGGGGGCTTTGAGGTCCCTTCCAACTCAACCGTGCTGTGATTCTATTTAGTGGAGGGACAGATTTAATAAATAGGGATGGCAGTGCTTCTGAGGAACAGAGATGAATGTGTGTTCTCAGGACATCTTCACACTGCTCTGTGCACAGCCTGATGCCCAACACATCCCTGCTCGGCTGCAGGGCAGGGACACCTCTCAGCGAGCTGCTCAAGCTGCACCCAGCTGCATTAAGCTGCCAGCAGTGCCTCTGTGCTGCAGGTGGATGCACGCCTCAGCTCCTGCTGTGACACTCACAGGAAGCCTGGGAAATGCTGCAAGCACGTCTCAAGGTGGGATGAGTTTTAATGATTAATCACACAGCCTTTAAGACCTTTGCCTCCTCTGGCTCACTGAGGTAGTAATTAACCTGAGCCTGCAGCTCTGTAAAGAGCTCTTGACCCAGGTAACGACTGATGGAGTTACAGTCACTGAGCTCATCTGGAGACCTGCACCGAGTCTGTTTGTCACTGGGAGACTATTGGTAAACTCAAGAGTTTCATCTTGGTCTAGTATTAGATCTGGTCTAGTATTAAATGTGGAGGTTGGTGGCCCTGCATGTGGCAGGGGGTTGGATCTCCATGATCCTTGAGGTCCCTTCCAACCCAGGCCATTCTGTTATTCTGTGATTCTATGGTAACAGTCTGGATGGTTGGGCACCGTATAATTTCTCCTCTTGGCCCATATGACACGTTTATGTTGTCTATCACCGTATACACAGCAAGTTCTTCTGGAGAGAAAGAAGACAGAGAAATGAAATGCATGTGATTCTGAACAGTAAGGGCTTAGAAAATAACCCACTACCTGTATTTTTGTAAAAGTAGAACGAGCTGCTGCTAAGGCAAGTGGCAGCTTTGTATTAATGCTGTCAACGTTTTTGCTAAGAGATTGTTTTCTTTGCAAAGTTTTAACTGTATGGATTGAAATTTTTTTCTGTGCCAGTTCCTTCTGTCAGTTATTTCTTCTCTGGAATTCAACTAAAACATTCAGCAGATTCAGCACTGAGGGAAAGAAATACTTCCAATGTAGTCTCAAAGCTTTTTTTACATGTTACCTTCTATCAAACACCTTCCTTTGTTCGCTGTCAGCACATTCCTCCTTGCACATCCCCCTGAAAGGGATAAAGCATTTGAGGCTGCTTGGTTTTAGGGACGTGGGTTTGGAGCTGATGCTGGTGCAAAAGCAAGAATTTGGACTTCAGGAATTCTGGTCCAGCTGATTTGATTTCAGATCGAGCCTAATGAACCTCATTTCCTGCTATTTGTCCAGTTCTGGAAGGAATGTTTATTTATCTTCTGTATTTTATAGGATAATGTAATTCTTCATGACCTTCACAAAGAGGGGGAAGCTGGGATGTTACCATATAGTGGGTTCCCCAGCTGATACTACTGTTGTCTGTGCAAATACGTTTGGTAGGAGTAACCCCAGGTAGCACCTGGTGGTCTTGTTTTCTGCTACATAACCAGTTTTGCTGCTCATACAGTAAATGTCAGGTTTCCTTATTATACTGAGGCTTGGTTCTAGGTACCTGGGATGTACAATCATACCTCTCACAAACCTTAACGTTAAGAAATACACATCCTCATCTATCAGTGGAAAAAGACATCAACTTAGTGGGCTTTGAGTCAAGCTTATACAATTAGAAACCTGGTGTTCAAGTTGTGTTTGATGCTTTCTCCACGACCTGGTTGATCTCTTGGGCCCTCCCAGGCTTTGATCAGGAGTTCCCAGACTTGTGCTCACTGCCCACACTGCCATGAGCTCATGCTGCTGTTGGTTCCTCCTTCATTCTCCTGCCCAGGCAGATAGCAAGTGGTGGGTCAAACGTTCAGCATTAGAAGAAGATTGGAGAAGAAAAACTTCAAAGTTGTATGCATTGAAATCTTTCATTTTTTTTTTTAAGATGAAGTCTGAATGATTCTTTTTATTTTTATTTTTTTTGCTCCAGGAAAAGATTTGATTGAAGGGCGGCAGAGATTTGGGGAAATAATCCACTTCTCCACAGAAGCTTCCTGCTTCACAACAAATCAACGTGGATTAGAAATCCCTGTCACTTCAGTGAAACTTCTTGCATAGATTGCATTCATCCCACCAGCTTAGCTCGGACAGGACAGACGAGCATGACAAATGCATCCCTGAGCTCAGCTGGGCCTCAGGCAGAGCCGTGCTGCTGGGAACCCCCTTGGGACCCTTCACCAGACATAGTTAACTAGCTTCCCGGTGCTGGGTGCTTAGAGAGAATGTTCTGGAAATGCCATATTCCTGCAGTTTGCCCCGTCTGAATGATAAACAATGAGGGATGGCCTCAGGAATCCTTGCCCCAAGAGTGTGTTATGGGATGTGGACCTGAGGCTTGTGATGCCTGGTTCTCTACAGCATGAGGGCTGCTTTGCTGTTGGGCTTCCCATGGTGTTGTGCCGGCCCTGAGCATGCTACCCCACAAGGAATGGGCTCTGGGCTTTCCCATGCACTGCAGCAGGTGCCTGTCCTGCCCTGCCAGTGCCATTGGCAACTCCATAACAGGTCCCTCTCTGCTCCGTGTCTCTACCTTTTCTGACTAGCAGAACTGTAGAATCACTCAGGTTGGAAAAGACCTCCAAGATGCCCAAGCCCACCCCAGCCCACCATGCCCAATGATGGCATCCCTCAGTGCCACATCTGCACAGTTCTTGAAGGAAGGTGCTTCTTCTTCAGGCTACCTGCAGCACTCAGTGCAGCACTGGACCCCAAATCCCAAGGCAGTATCATTACCTGTAAAATTCCCAAAGATGTACATCACTCCTGAGTGACAGGCAT
This sequence comes from Centrocercus urophasianus, assembly GCF_019232065.1. Taxonomy (NCBI): domain Eukaryota; kingdom Metazoa; phylum Chordata; class Aves; order Galliformes; family Phasianidae; genus Centrocercus; species Centrocercus urophasianus. Next base: position 49,706,828 of record NW_024884586.1, read on the forward strand.
GATTGCCAAGGGCTGGGGTCTCACTAAGAGGCTACCACTGCTGTTTGGCTTCAGGCTGACAGAGCTGAGGCTGAGAACCACATCCTTTTGGATGGATTCGGATACTGTAGAACCAACGGGTCACAGGAGTTGGTTTTAAATGTTGGAAATCTTAAAATTATGTGGGACGACGTGGTATTGTGTTGTCACAAATCTAGACAAAGCCTAAAAGAGGAACAATCAGATGAAGAGCTACACACCCCAGGAGATAATTAAATAGTTCACAAACTCTTCAGTAACATTTCTGTGTCGTTCTTATTGCAGTTAATGGATCATTAAAAAGCAGTAAGATGCAATAGTAATAAAACTGAGATCCTTTACTTGAAATTAGCATGGTGGTTGCAGAAGGGGGAAGCACGGTGCCAGGGTGGCTTTGTGCACTGAGTTCTGCTCCTTGGGAGCTCGCTTGGTCCCAAAGGAGAGTACAGGAGATGGCATTGCACTACTTTTCTTTGTTGAGCAGTAGAGGGTTTAAACACCTGGCAGTTCCATTCTGCAATGCCTCCCCACTGAGGCACCTTGCAGCCTCCCCTCTGGCAGCCCCCACTTATTGTACATTTAAATAAAACTGGCAGAAATGGTTCCAGAAAACTGCTTTACTCACTGGCAGATGGTGATCTGTCAAAACGGTACTCTTTGGAGATAGGCCATTATTTCAAAATTATTTCTTGTTTCTTTCAGCAGAGCAAGGCTGTAAGAGAGGCTGTAGCACCCACACCAGCACCTCCATCACAGGCTGCAGCACATCTTTCAGTCGTGGCACAAGGACGTGGCTTCATCATAGAATGGTAAGGAGTTTAGATTTTATCACAGAATCATAGTTATAATCACACAATGGTTGGGAGGCACCCCTCAGCCCCCAGCCCCACGACCCACCCCTGCCATTGGCTGGGTGTCCCTCACCTCAGGCTGCCCAGGGCCCATCCATGGCCTTGGGCACCTCCAGGGATGGACACCCACACCTCCGGGCAGTGCCAGGGCCTCACTGTCCTCAGCATGAAAGCTTTCCTCCTAAATCTCCCTTCTTTTAGTTTAAAGCTATCCTCCCTTGTCGTATCACTCTCAGTCTACAAAAAGTCAGTCTCCCCCGTGCTGATAAGCTTGGGTTTCCAAGCCATTCTCTGTGCTTTAGAGTGCAGGGATGGGTGCACACTGAGGCCACATAGGTGTGTGGAAGGGAGCACTTTCCTGCAGTGATGGAGAATCCTTTTTGCAAAGCAGCAACAGACACTTTATAGCTCAAACTAATTTTACCTTTGCTCTCTTGCAGCTATTCCTGGTCAGCTCAGTTATCTCTGTATGTGAGATACGGGGTTTTATGGGAATGATCTTAAACTGAGGAGGAAGTTTTTCAGCCAGAGGGTGGTGAGGCACTGGCACAGGTTGCCCAAGGAGGCTGTGGATGCCCCATCCCTGCAGGCATTCAAGGCCAGGCTGGATGTGGCTCTGGGCAGCCTGGGCTGCTGGTTGGTGACCTGCACACAGCAGGGAGTTGGAACTGGATGAGCATTGTGCTCCTTTGCAACCCAGGCTATTCTAGGATTCCATGATTTGAAGGAAATCCACAGCTCTGCCCCTTTGCAGCACCTTTCCCTTGCAGGCACACTGGTGTGCTGAGGTTCTGCTGCAGTCACTCTGTGATTATTGGCCTGGAACCGGTGCCAGCATCGTCTCGAACACTGACAGACACTGGGATGCTTCGCAGCTGTAACACACTGACACGAGGTGATCTTGTTAAACTTGGAGACATTAATCTCTGCAGACAGAATCCTGCAAGGAATTTGCGTGTCTGAGTAGGTGCACTGTTGAGATAGAATGGTTTGAGTTGGAAGGGACCCTTCAGGGCCGTTGGGTCCCACTCCCTGCAATGCACAGGGACACCCACAGCTCCATCAGCGCTCACATCTCATCCCCTGACCTCGGGTTCGTGCAGGCATGGGGCATCACCGTCTCTCTGGGCAACACTCTCTGCCCTTCCTTATCTCCGATCTAACTCTCCCCTGCCGTTCGGAAACATTTCCCCTCGCCCCGTCATCGCAGCCCCGGATCCGGCAGCAGGCCGTGCTGCGGGCCGTGCTGCAGGTGGCACTCGAGGCCCTCCGGTAGCAGCGCAGCTCGAGGCTCGGCGCCGCTCCGCGCTCGGGCGCAGCCCCACGGGCGGCATTGCAGGACCGAGGATCGCTTGGGATCGCCGCCCATTGCAGCCAGCACTCTCGGCCAGGGCAGGCTTAGTTTGGGCGTTGGGAAACGTTCTTCTCACAACGAGCGATCCGTTCCCGTCCCTGGAGGTGTTCCAGAGCCGTGGAGATGTGGCACTGCGGGACGTGGGCAGTGGGCTTGGTGGGGGCTCGGGTTGGCTCTAGGAGCACTTACTAACCTGAATGATTCTAAGTGCTGCCCAGCTTTGCGTTCAGATGAAAAGAATGTAAATGATGCATGAAAGGGAAAAGAAAGTTGTCCCAGGCCCTTCCAGCAGTGTATAGAAGCCCTGAAGCATCAGATAAATACAACATTGAAGACAGATGTAGCAATTAAAGCACAGTACAGCCCTTATTAGCAACCTAGATGTGTTGGGCTCTGGAAGGTGTGTGCCATAGGCAGCCTCATCTCACTCCAGCACTCTGTGCCAGCTCAGAGCTGTGTGCAGCCACGCTCCAGAGCTCTGATCCCAGAGCCCTGTCCTGTTTGGAAGCACACGGCTTCTTTCCTGTGAGGCCTGGAGGCTTTCTTGTCATTGCAGGCTGACAACATTCACAAGAAATGCATTAGAATTTTCCCCAACCATTTCATTCGACAAGTCAAAGTGGGATAATCTGTCCCTATACAGCTTTTCCCCTCTTCCCTGCTCAGCACTGGGTAGGCAGAGAGCTCTCAGTAGCATCCATAGAATCATCTGAGTTGGAAGGGGCCTTTAAAGGTCCTCAGGTCCAACTCTCCTGCACTGGGCAGGGACAGGTGAGATCCAGGTGAGCCCCAATCCTTAGCTCTGTGTCCTGTCCCAGTGCTTACCCTGGTGCAGCTTTAAATCACTAGACTGTGGCTGAAGAAGCTCAGTTGCTGAGGACAGCCTCATTGCAGATATGCAGCGAGCAAACAAGTGGGTGATGTGGCAGCGCTGCTTTGGCATGAGAAGGTTTATAGCAACTGGAGATTTTTTTCTGTTAATCTGACTATGGAACTGATCATATTTATATCATGCCCTAATGGAAGAGACTGACTAAACTAAGGCCTTTCTTGTTACGCTGCTAGACCAGTGTACCATCCCTTCATTAACTGTGCTAACAGTCAGTGCTGAGGTGACGACTGCTCCTGTTCACAGAGCCCTTGTTCAAACCCCTGTGGTGTGCAAGGGCCCTTCTGCTTGGACTGGGACAGAAATCAGTTATTCTTCCTGGCGCTCTCATCATCGCCATAGCTTCCAGCCATCAGCATTCAGGATGTTCTCCTGGTGCGTGATTTATAGTGCAGCTCTAGAGAGTGGGAATAGAGTTGGCAGGCAGTATTCTTGGGGACAGCTAGTGCCATATTAATAAATTCTAGGAGCTGGGGCAGCAACGAAAACAAAATCACTTCATGTTTGTGTAAATTTACTGGGCCGCGTGATTGCCTTTGTGGCTGCTGGCACCTGTGAGCGCCATGGGAAAGGGGAGGAAATGGGACACAAAAGTGCTCTCCTTTCATGCTCGTCATGTCCACCCCTGTCTCCAAATGCTTGTGGTCACAAGTGAAAGCCCCAGCAGGGCTTTGAGGACCTCCTCCAGTCCAGGAGAGCGGAGAGAGATGGGGCCACGTGCTTTGGACCCACGTGCTTTGTTTCTGTGGACATTAGATTCGAAAGTTTGGATCCAAATTCCCAAGTCAGGAATGTGTAAAGCCAAACTTCTGTCCCCAGCTCCCAGCACAAGGATGGATGCAAAAAGCACTGCAAAGAGCAGCAACCCTCCGAGGCCAGAGCAGGGAGCTGCCACAGCATCACAAATCTCCCTGGGCTGCATCGTTATGGGCAGATCTCAGAGAACAGCCATGCATGTCTGATTCTGTCCGAGCTCACTGATGTGTGCACAGTGCCCCGTGCTGACATCTGTGTCCTGTGTGTCTGCTAGAGCCAAGTAAGCACAACGCCACGGTGCCAGAATTAATGTTGCAGCAGCCATGTTGATATGCTGAGTTATACAACTGAGCATCTTTCTTGGTCTTTGCAGGGTTAGTGTGCAATGTGTATCTGAAGAAAAGAGGTTTGATGGAAGACGAGGCCCACCAGACTTTGTTCCTGCATGGCAATACTGAAGTATCATAGCACAGGGGCACTGCAAGCAGTGATGAGCTGCAGCCATCAGTGTGTTGAGGTGAGCAATTTCTTGCTCGTGTGCATGGGGAAATTTGTGTCTGCAAAACTGTATGGAAATGTTCTTGCAACCACAGGATTTGCCAGACATGGAATGAAAGCACCTATGCACAAATACAGGTATGTGTCACTCTTAAGAATGCACTATGCAGAGAGTTTTACTTTCTTGTTCTAATATGCATAAACAAGTGCTAAAACACATATTAGCAGACTGGCAGCAAGAAAAGTCAGACCTTTTAGGCAGTGCTTTCCATTGTGTTCAGTCTGCTCTCACTGAAAGATCATTGGTGAGTTGCTCAGGCAGCCAGAGCCCAGCCATGTCTTTAGAAGGGTGCCCAGATTAAATCTGGTTACATTTCCTGGGATTTGGTTTTGTTACAGACACTATATTTCTGAAGGCTCCCTGCAGGCTGGAAAGCAGGATGTGTGCTGAAATGGAGCTGTGCTATCCTACTCCTCTCCTGAAGGTCAGTAACACATGAGTAAGTGTGCTCTTCTGAAAATAGGCTTTAATTTTCCCCCCTTCAACCTTTTGATTGGTTTGACATTTAAAAGGGCAGAAGGTAATTGGGAGGTTTATTACGTATTTCTGTTAAGTGCAAGATGAGAACATTTAAATACCTCGGGTAGAAAGTGCCACAAGAACACAGACAGCTCGCTGGCGAAGGAGACAGCAACCTTCTTCCTGCCCCAAATAAAGAAAAGCCATATATGATTGACAGTGAACTGTAGTCAACAGAGGAGAAACTGAATCATAATGTATGAGGACTTTTTTTCTTTGGGTATAGTTGGCTGTCAGTCACTCACTGCTTCTTCTTCTTTTAGGCTGGGAAGGGATGGTGGGCTGTCGTACTGCATCATCTGCCCATCTCATGCAGTGTTTTTGTAACCTAAGGAGCTTCTGTTCTGTTTTGATCTTGCACTTAAAAGAAACCCACAATAAATGTCTTTCTGTTATATCCTAAACTTCTGAATATCTGTAAGTTAAGAAGAATTTGAAAGAGAAATAGGAGAACCTAGGTTTCATAATTCCTGTTTGCACGTCCCATTTAATGGGACGTTTCAATGGGTTGTTTCATTTAATTGTATGAGTTAAGATTTAAGCTGTAATTGTGGCTGGATGAGAAAAAACTCTAAATATCTTTCCTTGAACTCAAGGAACAGAGGACCAGCAGTGTGAAAGCTTCCTACCCAACCTGCATGATGCGTGGTCCCAGGTAGCCAGAGAATGAGGAGCAAGTGGCTCCCAGGGCAGTGCACAAGTGCAAACAGCATCCTTTCTGTAAGCCTGTATCCCAAATGGTCCCTGGAGATGTTCAAGGCAGCCTGGGCTGCTATGAAATGTGGAGTTTGGTGGCCCTGCCTGTGGTGGTGGGGTTGGAACTTCATGATCCTTGAGGTCCCTTCCAACCCAAGCCATTCTGTGATTCTATGATTCTATGAAAAGAGTGATTTTGTCGTATGACAATGAGATTTAGAGGTAGTCAGGTAGTGCCAAACGAAGTGTGACTGTTCCATTTCCAAGCTGACCCATAACTTAACCTTGTCTGTAACATTTATAGTCTCTTGTTCGTTTCTCATCTGCTTGGGGATGACCGTGTCCAGCTCTGAGATGTTTCATCTTCTTGCCTGGCCAATTTGTTGTTGTTTTTTTGAAAGTTGATTTTGCTGTGTGTAGAGGGTGATGAATTAATGCCAGCTTAGTGGCGAGCCTTGCCTGTAGATGTGTCTGAGCTAAGAGATACCCTTACATCTGCACTAGGCAGTACTGGGAATTTAATTGTCATTGAGGGAAAATGGTTCTTTTGAAGTGAAGAGAGAGAAGATTATAGGAGATGGCATCAGCAACTTCAGGTAATTGTTGTTTTGCTAGTATTTGCCTTTAGAAGATGATTTGAGAGTTTCTTTCTTAATAAATAGGCTTCTTCAGTGGCAAGAAACGTGTAGGAAAGCTGTTGCTGTGATGCATGTGTCTTGTGGGTTCTGGCCAAGAAAGTGAGAAGAAATAGATTAGCGAGTCCTGCAAGCCCTGCTCAGCTGCAGGAGGGCCTTCAGATGCCTTTCGTACTGCGGCTCTGTGCACCCACCGTGCTGTGCTGTGCTATGGGGCTTTTTGTTTTATGTGCCCAGAGCTTTTTGTTGACAGAGCACTCAGCTTAATTACTCCTATAACTCATACCAGGGGGGAGCAGAAACCCCTCTCTGAATGCCAGTATTACCCTCAAAGTGGGCTTCCCTACTGCTTGGCACCAGTATGCTGCTGGCAAACCCTTGCCCTGCATCCCCACTGCATCCCTGCAAGGGCTGCGAGTGGTGGATGTGTAGTGGTGGATGAGCTCTCTGGGGCTGGGCCCCACGGGAAGGCAGAGCACTGGCACAGACTGCAGGTTCACAGTGCCAGTAATTAGCATCACTTCTTCATACTGCCTGAAATTCTGCACCGCATGCTGGTGGACCGATAGGAACAGGCAAAATGAATCAAGCAGTCACTGGTTTCATATCAGCTCCCAGTGGAAACCAGGTTAATAAATTAAACATTGCAGCCTGCTAGACTTCACTCTTGCAGTACGTTACTTATTGGAACTACTCATGCAGGCAGACCAGGTCTTGGACTTCTGTATGCATGCTGGTTTTCCACTTGGAAGCATGGGCAGAGCCATAAGAGGACTGCTGGTCCATCATGCAGGTGGGGGTGGTCTGAGCACACAGTGCAGAGCTGGGAGGATGTGTGCTCAATTCCATAGCTTCCTAATGCTGGGACAGACCCCATGCCTCTCCAGCCTGGAGGAATATCCCATGTACCATGCAACAAAACCTTTTTCCTGTTGGGGAGCAATGGACGTTGTGCTCCATCACTTGTGCTCTCTGTCCCTTGATGTCTGAACCTGTTTCCGTATCCTCTGTGCCTTCTGGCCCTCTGTGCTAGTGACAGCTCTTTTAAGTGCACTCTGGCAGCCTCCAACCATCGCTCAGAGGAATGTGATAGCCCAAACAGTGATTCTGATGGATTAAAGTGAACAGAGGGATGTGCTTTGGAAACCTCAGTATCACAGCTAGGTTCCTGATGCTCACACAGTGAATGCGAGCATGACCAGATTTATGTCCCTCACCCAGGTGACACAGTGACATGTCTTTCTTCACAACCAATTTGTTTGAGAGTTTTAATCCTTGCTTTTCAGTGGTGCATCAGAAGCTCATTTTTAACCTGTTTGTGCTGTACTCCTCCTCTCTGCAGCATCTCAACTGTGCTCTTTGTTGTCTTTTGGGAAGGTATTTTTGGTATCGTTGTACCTGGTCTGTTGTAGGCTGCAAATTCTGCTGCCTTGGGCTGAGTTTGTTCTGCAGCAGTGGCTGTTGTATACTTCAGTTAGCCGTAGAAATGCTCATGGAATCCCTTGTGGAGCCACAATCTGTGAATGCTCTTTGGGAGGCCAACTGGTAAGTGATGAATGAGGACCTCACTGCTCCAGTCCTGCACAAATAAGGAATTATAACAAGCCATTTTGGGGAACACCTTCAGTCTCAGTGTAAAATCACCAACAGGCTGAGGAGGGAAGGAAAGAGATGGAGCTGGTGCTCTGCATTTTTTTTCCTTTGGGTTCCTATAGAAACAGCCTTACAGTTTGTGCTCCTGTGCAACGTTTTTTTGATGCGTGATGTGAGTGAATACCAATACATGTGGATTTGGCACTTTGCTTTTAAAATCTGGGTACATCTGATTAGTTGTTGCTCCTGTCTGTGATTTTCATGACTATGGAACCACCAACACTGTTTTGCCATCAGAGCAGCCCTGTCCTCCTCTGGAAATGATGCATCTTCTCCTCCGAATATTGCTTGGAGATTATGTTTTTATAATGAAAATACAGGGCTGCAATTAGTTTTCCTCTTTTTAATATGAAGGCTACATGACAGGACTTTGTGTTTGATTATTAGGAGCAAAATGATGGCAGCTTTATGCTGTACTCTGTGCCAGCACTGCTAGCCCTATGTGCTAGAGAGGTCCTCAGAGGATTCGCAGTGAAAACTTTTTCTTTCATCAGTAAATAAGTAAAGTATTCCAAAGGCTCTCCTGGTGCATTTATTGAGGATATATACACCCAGGCACAATATCTGTCAGGTTGCATGGGGCCTTGGGCAGCCTGATCAAGTATTAAATATGGAGGTTAGTGGCACTACTTGTGGCAGAGGGGCTGGAAATTCATGATCCTTGAAGTTCCTTCCAACCCTGGCCATTCTGTGATTCTGTCCCAATAGCTGCCTGAGTCTGTGGAAACCACCCAAAGCATCTCCAGAATTGGGTAGGAATGGGACAGGAGAGGGTTATTGTGCAGCCTGGGCACTCCAGACTGGGCCCTGCAGATGAATGTTGATGAGTAAATTACTGAAGGAGCTGACCTTACCCTCGTTCAGGCAGTCACTATGGATTTTGATGGCTAATTTCAGTTTCTCCAGTATCAAGTCACTCAGGGCTCTTTTCAGTAGGTGTAGAATTTCTCAGGGTTTCACTTCAAGAACTCGATTGGTCATTTTGATTCTTTGTAGTGTTTAATTGATGCCTGAAAACCCCAGGGAATTCTACTTTGTGAAACTAGATTTATTCATTAGATTATTTACTCGCATTGAATAAAGAAGCTCAAGTGTCTGCCTGACAGTCATTGTGCAGTTCTTTTCCCCAAGAGTACTGTAAGGATTTAGCTGGCCACCAGGAGCATTATCTCTTTTTCTTTGCTTGTTTGCGCTGTAGAGGGTTTATCTGAGGATTTGCAAACACCTAGGGGAGATGTGTGTGAAGGAGCTAATTGTACAGCAGGGAGAATCACCTCTGCAATCTTTGTAAGGACCCCAGGCAGGGGGGCAGGTGTGTGGGTCTGTACTTCTTTTGATTGCATGTTTGTTGGTGGGATTATTCCAGCGCTGCCCTGTTGAGAATCATAAAATCCTAGAATGGCCTGGGTTGCAAAGGAGCACAGTGCTCATCCAGCTCCAACCCCCTGCTGTGTGCAGGTCGCCAACCAGCAGCCCAGGCTGCCCAGAGCCACATCCAGCCTGGCCTTGAATGCCTGCAGGGATGGGGCATCCACAGCCTCCTTGGGCAACCTGTGCCAGTGCCTCACCACCCTCTGGGGGAAAAACTTCCTCCTCCTATCCAACCTAAACCTCCCCTGTCTCAGTCTAAAACCATTCCCCTTGTGCTATCACTACCCATCCTCGTAAACAGCCCCTGAAAATTGCCCCTGAAGAAGAAGAGATTGGCTGGGAAGATGTTGGCTTCTGCCTTCTGCCCCTCCTGCTCCTTCCTCATTCTGCACATCCAGCCGTTCCCTGTGCTGAGCTGTGGGGCTGCAGCTGCCTCCCACAGGCCATAGCTGTGCAGTGCTGGGAAGCATCCGTGGCACACCATGAAAGCATCCCCATTGGTGGGCATGTTGGGGTCAAGAGGAGCGTGAGGAGCACGGGGTGAGCATGCAAAATGGGCTCTGGTGGGATGGCGACGTGCAGAGGGGGTCGGGGGCCAGGGGTTGTGTGACCCTGCAGCACTCTGTGGAGTGCTAATTACATCTGCTTTTGATAGACTCTTGTGTGCCTTGACCTGAAAGTGCAATGAGGGAAATCAGCAGCAGCATAATGTCAGGAACACTTGAAACTGCCTGGAGCTGGTGGATGGGCTGAGGAGGAATCTGTGGCAAACCACGATGCTGAACCTTTCTAGGGAGTTTTGTGTTTTAACATGCACAAAAAGTTGTGTACCAATATGTGGGTAGAAGTTCCAGTGGCTCAGAAGGAGAATCTTTTTAAGTATCCTTACAAAAGAAATCAAGCTACTATTGATTTAAACAACGAATAGAGTGTTCCCCTTTACAAGGTATTTCGAAGTGGTTATTTAGACTAGATATTAGGAAGAAATTGTTCACTGTGAGGGTGGTGAGACACGGGAACAAATTGCCCAGAGAAGCAGTGGGTGCCTTTCCCTGGAAGCACTCAAGGCCTGCAGGATGGGGCTGTGAGCAACCTGCTGTAGAGGAAGGTGTCCCTGCTATAGCAGGGTGTTGGAACTGGATGGTCTTAAAGCTCCCTTCCAACCCAAACCATTGTGTGACTCTGTGATTCTGTAGGATAGGGTTGGGTTTTCTTGGAAACCATTACATGTTTCCTGCTATTTTCAGAGGGAGAGGGCTTGTCACCCAAAGCCACAATTTAACCAGATGTGCTTTGGCCCATCACAGAGGGGCTTGAAATGACAACTGCAGACTGAATCGACACTGGGTTCAATTGCTACCAAAACTATGCTTTAAGTACAGTGAGTTGAGTATAGGAAGATTTTCAGGAGGTTGGCCAAAAACCAACAGAATTTCATTTAGTGTTGGCTTACATCAGGAATAGAGGTGCTGCAGTCTATGGAAAGATACTTCAGGAGATCCATGGCACAGTTCTTGGGTTTATTGCATTTCTCAGCTCAACATAAGCTACTGAACTTGCATCTTATGTTAATTTTCTGCAAATCTACATCACCATGAAATAAATGAGGCAGCATTTGGAATAATTTGTTCAGCTGCTGCGATTTTTAGGTTTCCAGTTTTCTTCAGCGAACAAATTCTTAATTATCTCAGGGTGGTTGAAATGCTCTACAAATCTCGGTGCTGTCGGGGTTACTCCTGTGAGGCTTTTTTCATTAGTTGATGATTGGAGAAAGCTGTGGCACAAAGCAACCGTGGGCAGCATTGTAACACCAGGTGAAAGCCTCCCTCAGCTGTAGCTCATCAAGGTGGGTTCCTCCAGCAAGAACCCAGCCAGGGCTTTTGGGTGGCTGGGTTGCTGCCTGAGTGTCATTGCTGCTTGGGAGTGAGCCTGGAAGGAGTCAGGAGTCAGTTGGTGCTTGCAGGTCTCCTTCTTGGTCCTCCTGTGAGAAGGTAGGAGGCTGTGCAGGGGCTGGTGGCTGTCAGGGCCATGCCTTCAGCTCCTCTTGGTGCTGTGGGATGCAGTGTGGGATGGTGGGATCTGGTTCTGGCCCACCAGCAGCTCCATGCAGGGTGATCTCACACAGGATCCACCCACTCCAAGGGGCTCTGTGGTCAAGGTGAGCTCAGTGCAGCTTTCTTTTATACGGAATGCAAGTAAAAAATGTTTAATTTTGTAAGGCTATCTGCCTCACCTCTTAAGAACAGGTGAGCTGTGTCTGACCTCCATCTCTATGGAAGAGAATCTGGCTGGACTCCCTACTGTTCTCTTTATATGGTTCACTTGGCTTTTTACAAGTGGTCATGTGTGTTTTTCTTCTAGAAGTATCTTAGTGTTGTAGCTGTTTTCTTCTTTTAATTAATTCTGGAGCAAGAAGAAAATATAATTGCCTGATTAAGAGTCAAAGCACTCAAATTCATCCTCGTCTCTTTCAGTGTCAGGTATGAAGCTCATTATTTCCTGAGAGGGGACTCCTGTTTGGGCTAATCCAATGCAATTAAGTATGGATCTAGGCGTAATTTAGATAATGTAAGACTGACACCACGTTTTAATGAAGCTCTCCATCAGGTGCCAGCCTCCCTTCCTGTATAGATCCTGCTAATAAATAAGGTGTACCTCGGTCTGTCAGTCAGCTTTTATGGATTGCTCCCTCCAAACTCCATTAATTCCTGGAGCTCGGCGTCCTGTTTCCTGCAGCCAACATCCTGCCATGCGCCGTGAAATACACCCTGCCTTCATTAACCAGCTACCTGCTCTGTGTTTAATGCAAGTTCATTAGATTTTTCATATGTTCATTAGATGGGGCTGCTTATAGCAGAATTGGAAGAATCTGAATGGTTGGAGTGTTTTCAGTTGGACTTAGGGCATTGTAGTAGACCTGCCCAGAAGTGCATTGGGGCGGATGGATGGGCTTGTCTAGCAATATTATTATGGTTTAATATAGAACAACTCAGAAACTGCTAATAGCAATTGGGTAGAATAAAGGTGTAACTACAAGCTGAGAGAGGAAAAGCTTACCCTGTACAGATGCTGTTTTGCAAAGCTGACAAGTGTTGGAGGATGCCCTCACAAGTGCTGCTGCCGCTGTGATAATGATAGTGAAATAAAATCATGATACCAACATTGATCAGAGGTGGTTGAAGAAGAGCTCCATGACCCCTGCCCCAATCCATCCCCACCGTGTATGCTGACCACATCCCTCACTTAAAGCATTATATTCAGCACAGAAGGTTAAAAGTCAACCCAGAGGGGAAGCATGCCAGTGAAATCTGTTATAATCCTATTCTGATTCTCTTTGGGATTGAGGGCTGTGTAAACCTGCACGCTGCTTTTGAGGCTCTTTTGGTAGTATCTTGATCTAACGTAATAAAACCACTTAACCCTCAAATTATATTTCAAATGTTGAGCAGTTAATTACAGAACTATTGTTAGCTTTTAATTAGCCTTTCTGGACAGAAACAATCTGGAGGAGCCTGTGGCTTCAGCCCCTTGCGCAGTGCTTATTAGTGCCCATGATGGAATTTCTGACCTTGTCACTGTAGGTGACCATGGGCTAATCACAGTCACAAGGAATAGAGGCGTTTCAAGTGTCCTTGGAGCCCACCTATGCATGGAGCCAGGGGAGATGCTCTCTTCCTCCTGCACTTCTGTGCCTGTGTGGGATGTGGCATGGGTCTGTATGCCCTGGTCTTGCTGCCCAGCCGAGCTGCTGTGGTTTTCCCATGTGAATCTCATTTGTAAATTTAATTTAACCTGTGTTCATACTGCCTTTTGTCTTCCAGTGTTTTATTACTGCAGAAATGGCACTTAGCTGTCCGTTGCTTGTTGTCAACAAAGCAATGTACTACAGATAAAAGTGCACGAAACAATCCTGTTGAAAAATAGGGTTTGTGGTGTTAGTCTTACTTAGGTACCACCTCCTCTCTTCACTTGTGCTGGGATTTGCTTTGAAGGTATCAGGCTGAAGCGTGTCCTCATTCACTGTGACCAATGATAATAATTAGCCATTTGTGTGGGCTCTGTCTCAGAGATGGCTGCAGGTGGGAATGGGGCAGAAAGAAGGGCTGGCAGGGGTTTGGTGTTGGATTCTTTGTTCCTTTGCCTCCATGCTTGGGCACTATTCACCTTTCCTATGCATCATAATGAGCAGGATGACTTTTGGGTGGGATCTTTCAGTATGCGCCACATTAATACTGTCTTATTTAAAGTTTGCTTGAACTGTGACCTGGTTTCTAAGCAAAGACTGAACCTGAAGAAGGTAAGGTTGGCTTATCAGCCCACGAGGTATTTTATAAGCATGCCTACATTTCCACCTTTCCCTCCAGGTCTGAGCCTTCCCTGCTGCAACTTTTGGCTTCCCATGGGGTGCAGCATTGATGCTTTGTGGCTGAACAAAGCCAGCCTGTTGTAAAACCAGTGTGGAACTTTCATCTGCTGCTCAAGTGTTCCTCTGTGGCTTCTGCCTTATGTGTGTGGAATTGAGACTGACCCACGTTGAGATGGGATGGTGTTGTACTGACTAACTCTTGTCCAAGGACAAAGAAGAGGAGTTTGGCTGTTTTGACAGTGACTGGCTCTGCAGTAGGGGCTTTTTGTGATATCATTGGGAACAACTTGGTTGGTATGTATTCAGTGAACCCTTTTAGCTACACAGTGCTCTATTTAATAATGATGTTTAAATCCTCAGATATAAAGAGCTCTTTCTGCTGAAGAGTACTGAGTCTTATCCTCACTTATCCTGGTACAGGGAGCCATGGTTCCTCGCCTTTCTGCTGGGAGCACACTAGACCTTGTGTAGGGCCTGGGTTTGTTGCCCTGACTGCATCACAGGGTGACAGCTTACATAGGAGCAACTAGGGGATGGGACTGGCGTGCCATCACCCAGCAGCTGGAGCCCACCATGAGGTCCTTTGTCCCTTACCTGTGATTTAAGACCTGACAGCAGCAGGGTGAGGATCCGTACCTGTTAGGCACAGTGCCACTCCTGGGGAGACAGGTGGCACTTGTCACTGCTGCAGCTGGGGCCATCCCCCATCCATGGGGCTGCAGAACCCAGGTGGCAGCTGGGACACCGTAGGAATCCAGCCCAGAGATATGGAGCGTTGGCTTTAGCAGATGGAAATAAATACACTGAATGCAGCCCAAGATGTTTGTGCTAGCTAACTGTGTGTGTGGAGGTATCCCTGTGTCCATGGTTTGTTCTCTTTCACATCATGAAACACAGCGGAGTTCTGGCAGACTGGGGGAGCCCAAGGAGCTCCTCCAGTTTCAGCTCCAAGCCCCTTCTCTTTTCTCTGTGCCACGTGGTATCTGGTTTGCTGGTTGTGGGTTTACACAATCGACTTTGTGATTTCAGGGATTTCCCAAGCAAACAAGCAAACCATCAATATTGCTCTAACAGAGCGTTGGTGTTTATCTATGCTTTTGCAGGAACACAGATTGGAATTACTGACTTTAAATGAAACACCACCAGCAGGCGTGGTTTGTGCTATGGGCTCAGGATGCTCTGCTGCTATCAGCCCTTTGTAGAGTGGGTTGTCTTGGGTGTAGTGATGTGCTGAGCTGTCTGCCTGTACAGCACATCACATAACAACTGCTTGAGTTGCATAAATATGTATACACGTGTCATTTTTGTTTTTGGAATGCTGATTAAGAGGCAGACTGTTTTCCACGTGAAGGGAACAGACTGTTCAGAAAGCATAGGGCATGTTGTGCATTAGGACAGATATCCACTCCACAGGCAATATTCTGAACCTTCTAGTGGGTGGCCAGGCTTCCTACTGAATGTGAGTGCAAAACAGAGCCTGTCAGTGCACTATTGGAATACAAACCTTTTTTTTTCTTTTCCATATTTAGCAACGCTCCTTTGTATAAAGGGAGCTTATAAGCAGGAGACAGGTAGAATCATAGAATCACTAAGGTTGGAAAAGACCTCCAAGAGCATCCGGTCCAACCATCCACCTACCACCAGTTTTCCCCATTAAACCATGTCCCTTAGTACTGCATCTCCTTGGTTCTTGAACACCTCCAGGGATGGTGACTCAACCACCCTGTGCAGGTCATTCCTGCACCTGAATACTCTCTTGGAGAAGAAATTTTTCCTAATGCCCAACCTGAACCTCCCCTAGTACAACATGAGGCCGTTTCCTCTGGTCCAATCAATAGCCATAGGACAAGGGGGAATGATTTTCAACTAGAAGAGGGAAGGTTTAGGTTGGATGTGAGGAGAAAATTCTTTACCCAGAGGTATTGAGGCCCTGGCACTGCCCAGAGCTGTGGGTGCCCCATCCCTGGAGGTGCCCGAGGCTGCGGATGGAGCCCTGAGCAGCCTGAGCTGGGGGGCACTCAGCCCAGAGCAAGAGTAGGACTGTGTGCTGAAAGGGCCCTTCCCACCCAACCATGCTATGGCTTTGTGACACTCAGAGGTGTTCCTACATCCAAGAGGATGTGCTCCAGTCTCACGCATCCCACGTGGAGTGGATACTGTGGTGGTTGCAGGCCAGGAGGCTGAATTCATTACATCATTGCATTATTGGGATGGCACAGGAGGAGAGCCAGCTGCACGCAGCATTCCTTGGCTGGAAACCTGCTCACTTCCCAAAGGCAGGGGTCAACAACATGTGTGGGCTCCAAGTTTCGTTGTTTCTGTCACCAGACACATCTCTGATTTGATCTCAGGTTTTTCAGTGAGAGCTGATGTCTTACCAAGGGATTTGAAGTGACTACTCCAGCTTTTCCCTGTTGTTTCTGACAGCTTATTACAAGTAGAAGGTAATTGCTTACAACAGTTTCTGTGGTATATCATCCCCCAAAACAGAACATCAAAAGGCTGTAAGGGGGATAAACTCCTGGACTCTACTACTTTCTTCCATTTCCATTGAACAAAATTGCCCTGTTCTAGTAAGCATTTCAGGAGGGAAGGTTCCTCCAGGTTGTATAGGCATAGCCAGGAACTGCACTGATAAAATATGAGGAATGTGTGTGTTGTTAGAATACAAAAATGTGCAATTATGTCTTGATCGCAGCTCAGGGATTACATGTTTCTAATGAAGTGAACGCCGTCAGTGTGGGAAGCAGCAAAACTGAAAAAAAGAAAGTTATAGAAGTGAAAATTTAATATATATGGTAATACACATAAATCTATTAGAAAAACTAAAGCAGAATTAATTATGATTCAATCCCCGGGGGGTGGAAAAAAAAAAAAAAAAGGTAAAAAATTAAGAAATAAAAAATTCATACTGTAATCAGAATTTTGCATACCAAAATTAGAGGAGGTGTTTTCTGATAAGTTCCAGAATCCTTTCTAACACAGAACTGTGAGGGCAGAAGGGCATGTTAATTACGTGCCAGCGCCTCAAGGTGTGAAACCTGTACACCAACCTGCAAAGAGGATTAAATATCCACGTAGCTTTGCATGTAAAACTTTTTAATTTTTCAATGTTTCAAATCCAAATTAAAAAATAGAAAATACAGAGAAGCACGGCAGCGCATTACTTATTTATATTTGTAATTAATAGCAGAATAGAGTTCTCTGGGAGCTGTAAGTAAGAAATAGTTTCCCCACAGCACTGTACACCCACAGACAGATACTTAACGAGATGCTTGAGTGCAAGAGCCAGGCACCAGCATGTGGTTTGGTATGTGCTGCCCTCCCTGTCCAACATGTGGTTGGAGAGGAAGGAATTTCAGGTTGGATGTTAGGAAAAACTTCTGAAAGAATCATAGAATTATAGAATGGCTTGAGTTTGAAGGGACCCCATGGGTCATTCCAGCCCCCTGCCACAGGCAAGGCCACCAACCTGCAGATCTGGTACTAGGACAAGTCGCCCAGGGTCCTGTCTGTCTGGAGCATCAAGAGGTCTATTCTGTAAATGCTAACTAAATTGTTGAAGCCTTTCAGTATCAATGCCACTCACACTGTGAAACTAATAACTGGGGTTATGGTACAGGTTGGTTTGTTTAGAAGTAGGGATTAGTATGTTAGTTTAAGAGTGGTGATGGGCTGGAACGGGCTGCTCGGGGAGGTGGTGAAGTCACCTGGGGGTGTTCAGAAACAACGTGGAGATGTGGCACTGAGGGACGTGCCCTAGTGGGGAAGTACTGCTTGTAGGTGGATGATTGGGCTGAATGATCTTGCAGGACTTTTCCAACCTCGGTGATTCTGTGATTCCGCGATTTTATGGAGAAGAAGAAGGTAATTTTGTCCTGGACAATTTGTTGTGAGTAACAGTAGAGGGCAGTGACTGTTTATGTTGGAATGTACCATGGTGTACACAGGGCAACAGCAGAAGCATCTCCTGGCTGCTCCTTTATACACCGTGAGGCCGGACAAGGCTGCTGTGGAGATGTGGCACTGAGGGATGTGGTCAGTGGGCATGGTGAGGTGGGGATCTTGGGTGTCCCCCTCTCCTCCCTCCAGGTGGGCAGGACCCCCCTGCTGCCTTCAGGGAGCACCTTCGCAGCCACCGACTCCTCTGCGAGTGCTGCTGAAGGAGAGGAGTGTGTGAGACAAGATAAAAGAGAAAAATTAAACTGTTTATGAAAGTTGCATCAAAGTGCTGTTTATAATGCCGAGAGGATGCTCTCTTACCTTGACACACACTTCATTCATGAACCAGACCTCGTTATTTCTCAGCCTTATTTCTGACAGATGTTGTCAGCAGCCAGGCAGCTTATACAGACAAGCTCGTGATTTGCTTTCTTCTGTGACTGATCGAAGTACTAAACGTGGTTGTTCACGTGCCTGATGTCATCCTGAAGTTTTCTGCACGTAATTTAAGTTTGACTGAGTTGAAAAAAGTAATGAACAGTAATATTAATAGTGTGGTTCCTTCCCTGTTCAGAACATGAAGCTTCTCAGTCTTTATGGACTATAAAATACTGCTGAATTGTGTACAAAAAGCTCAGGATCAAGTAAGTGCAGCAGAAGCCATTTGAGTGATTATGAAAGCCAAAGCTGACTGTTAAAATCACTAAATTTAGTCTGAAGTTGATTAATGTCTATGGAACGGGGATCTGGTTTCCATCCTTTCACTCAGCTTGAAATGAGAGGGATTACCTTTTGTAGTTGTAAGAATGAGTAGTTTGGTTTACTTGTGGGGAATACAATTACACAACCATATAACATGAATGCATTTCTGCTTGCCCTTCAGGAGGGTCAGCAGGATGTATGAACTCTGCTGCTCTCTGTGGAGATCACTGTTCTCTTTGCTTTATGCTACAGTTCCAAAAAATACACTGTGTGGGTTAAAGGAGAATGAGGGGAGTGTGTGATCCCAATGGAAAACACAAGCAAAAGATGAATTAAAGAGGCAAGCCAAGCCCAACCTGAGGGCCAGAGCATGGGGCCCTGGTGCAGGAACCAGGCTGAGCAGCTCCCAGCAGCTCTGATACAGCCATTGATGGAGGTTCCATTAGCTATGGGAGTTAATAACCCTGTAATGAGCCTGAGCCTTGCTCTGCAGAGCACTCTTGTGTCGGTGACTGGTTGAGGATTCAAGGCTCATAGACTGTATGGGAATGTTTGTAAGACCCTAAAATGGGCATGGTGGGCATGGTGGTGATGGGTCAATGGTTGGACTTGGTGATCTCACTGGTTTCCAACCACAGTGATTCTAATGATGCTGTGAAAAGTGAGAAATTCTTGACTGTGTTGAACCAGATTATGATACATAGCACAGCCCTGAGTAAGTAGGGCATGGCCTGAATCACGCAGGTCTTACTTTGCAGGGATTGTGCTTCACAGACACCAGCTCTCACCTGGCTTTTTCCTGGAGGCACTGCACATCCTGCCCCAGTTTGTGTCAGTAGGACACTGAGGTTCCACAGGCAGGTTTTATTTTGGGGTGGGAGTACAAAAGGAGTTCCACTCCCAGATGTGTTGTCTGAGCTTGGCAGCACAAATAGAGGCATAAAGATGATTGACTCTCTTGTATGATCTTATATAGATATGTCAGAGTCCATTCAGTATGTACACTGATAGACATACACATATACAATATTTACCAACAAAAAGCACGCTATTGTTAGCTAGCAGAGTATACAGCTATTTTCTGATTCCTTTCCTACAGAGTATTTGAGGTTGAAGGAGACCCTTTGTGATGCTCCAGTCCCATTCCCTGGTCAGTTGCTCAGGGCTGTGAGGAGCCAC
This sequence comes from Centrocercus urophasianus, assembly GCF_019232065.1. NCBI lineage: Eukaryota > Metazoa > Chordata > Aves > Galliformes > Phasianidae > Centrocercus > Centrocercus urophasianus. Next base: position 49,726,318 of record NW_024884586.1, read on the forward strand.
GCCTGGCAGTGCTGATTTTACTCCTGTTGGCATCCTTGAGCCTGTATCTGGTACTGGCTCCCAAAGGATGTCCTGTGCAATGTTTATTTTTCCCCATGCTTCTTGTTTTCTTTCTGCTAAAAAAGCAGGTAGCAGCTGTCAGGCCAAATTTGTTTTGGTTTCCAAAAGCTGAAGTCAGAACAACTTTCTCATTCAGTTTGATTAAAGCTAATACATATGTATATGTTCTGTCCTAAATATTTTATGGCGAAAAGTCGTGTTTTCTTAATACTTATATTAGTAGCTAATACTGACATGACGGTTGCATAACCCACCTTCCATTTGCCTCTTCAAATGGGGTGTCAACAGCTGGAAGAGCTCAAGCAGCCTTTGGGACTGCGGGATGTGGCAGCAGCCTGCTGAGTGTACTGCTGCAAGCCAATAGCCCTGGTTCACCTGAAAACAGGTCTTAAATAACCCAACCTTGTCCCTGCGTTCTTCTTTCCTCCGTCTTAACCCAACAGGGGCTGTTGTTTTTACCCAGCTGTTGGGTAACTCTGAAGAGCAGGGTGTGAGACCTCAAGTTGTTGTGTCCTGGGTTACCTTGTGCTGGTGCTCCCTGGCAAAGGCTGTTGTTGGTTGCTATGGGAGCACCCATCGAGATCAGGTATCCTGAGTGAGATTTCTGTGAAACCAGAGTGTGAAGAAGTAGTTAAAACCATGCTTTTGGAAGGGATGCTGAAATTTGATGACGATAGGCAAAAGACCCCTTGGCTGTTCCCTCCTTGCCAGTAGGGAGCAGTAGGTCGTACTGGAGGATGCTGTGCTCACCAGTGGGATGGTGCTGCTGGCATAGCATCTTTCCATTTGTTAAAGAGGGATGCTGAGAACACTAGGTTTCTAACTCATCCTCATTGGTGATCTTCCCAAAGATTGCAGGCCTTGGGATGTCCTTCTTAATGCAGTTCTTGCCTTAGTGTGTCTCTTCCCTGTTTTGCAAGTCTGGGGAAAGTTTTGGGAATTTGAAGGGCTGGATCCCTTTCTCTTGCCATAATCCCTTCAGCCTGGCTCTGTGTGTGGGCTGATGTTGCACCTAGCCATGCCACTGCTGGTGCCTTATGGGAGGTACTGACACCCACCTTTTGTAATGTTTTCCCACTAAAGAAAATGGGAGCATAATGGCTTGAGTGAACATGTTGGATTTCTACTCCAAAAGCAAGAACTTCTGGAATTTCCCTAATGGGTGCAGTTGGGTCCAGGTTTTACTCTCCAGCAGCTGCTTGACTGTGTGATCAGCAGCCCTATGGATGGCATTTTCAGCTATAGATGCTTCACATCAAGAATACTCAGCCCTTCTTGGATTGGGCTCAGAGAAACTCAACACAAAACCAAGGTGCCATTCCAAGGCTGGGCTTCTCAATGCATTGACAGTCTAGGAGACTTGAAAAGCAGGCATAAGGTTTTGCTGGTTTTGAACAACTGCAGACAATTCTGTTAGACACATCTCACAGTTCTGCAAGGCTGGCTTTTATTCTTTGTACTTCCAGACTTCTATGTAAAGACTAGTTCCAGCACAAGAGATAGCAAGAAATTGCTCCTTAAAGAAGGAGAGATAAAGCAAGATAAAGAACTTCAAAGCAGATACCATTACAGCATATCTAGAAAGAAACAAGAAATACCAGGAAGAATCCTGTATTAAAATCTGGTCACATTTTCCAAGCAGAACACGTTTATCTTATCGACAATGGGGCTGGGCAATTTCCCAGTTAATGCAAGTGAAATACCCAAAAAAGACAGGGGCTTAATAGGCAGACTTGTTGCTTCATACTTTCAGATCTCTCCATGGGTTTAGGAGTTTATTGTAAAATGTATAAAGCTAAAAGTTTTATGTCACTGTAGGAAACTTTTAAAAATACTTTCCTTCTTCAAAGGACATCTGGAAGTTCAATAGAAGTTTAAAGACGACGTTCTCATTAGGAATTGGCCTCAAAGTCTTTCTTTCATCAATAGTTTAGGATTCTTTGTCTAATAAGAAACCTTTAATAAATGAATCTCCGTACACTGTAGTTAGAGTGGAATGAGGAAATTAATCTAATAACCAATCAAAAGCCCTTTGGATGTTGGGAAGGATGCTGCAAATACATCTGTACAACTCTTTTTTTCAGTCTGTAGTTCTGAATTTCTCAAGGAATCCTGAAGCTGGTACTTGCTTGTGCCAGCGATCCCCCTGATGTAGACCTGTGGACTGATGTCCCTAAGTGCAGCACCAGCATAGTCTGGGTTTTATGGAAATCAGGTGTTTCAGAGTTATCTTTTTTCTTTTTTTTTGTTTAGCATCAATGCATGAATGTAAAGGGAGGCTTGACAAGCACAGCCAACATGTTACGATGTCACTGCAAGGGAAGAGGGATCTTACAATTCAGCAGCATATGCTAAATGTGAACTTTACTGTCAGCTTCCGTATGACTGTTTATGAGGGTGGACAGTGACAGGACAAGGGGAATGGTTTGAAACTGAGACAGGGGAGCTTTAGGTTGGATAGGAGGAGGAAGTTTTTCAGCCAGAGGGTGGTGAGGCACTGGCACAGGTTGCCCAAGGAGGCTGTGGATGCCCCATCCCTGCAGGCATTCAAGGCCAGGCTGGATGTGGCTCTGGGCAGCCTGGGCTGCTGGTTGGCGACCTGCACACAGCAGGGGGTTGGAGCTGGATGAGCACTGTGCTCCTGTGCAACCCAGGCCATGCTGTGGTTCACTAAGTCATTCTGGGGACTGTCCATCTCTTGTAAGAGTGCTTAGGCCAAGCTGTACAAGCAGAGATTTGGCTGTACCTGTGGTGTGGATTAATTGTGGGTTGGTGTAATCAGATATTCTCAACGTGATGCTTACAGTGACCAGCCATGAAATATGATGCAGTTTTATCAAAATCTGATTCTGTGATGCATAATAGCAAAGGTTTCCATCAATTTGTGTTCTGTACTAAGTGGAGCGTGATGGAAAAGAAGTCTTTACCATCCTGGAGGAGAGGAGAGCTTGGTGATGGTTTTAGAGATGAAAACCCAACTTTCTTTACAACCTCTAAGAGCTTTGGGTCAAAGTGGTCCCAGCATGACTCTTTGTATCTAATAGGTATATGAAGTTGTTTGAGGAAAAGTCAGAGGTAAAGGCAAAAGGATTGGTTTTGTGTTGATGGTTTTTCTTTAAATTAAAAAGAACACTAAAAAAAAAAAAAAAAAAGAAAAAACAGCTATAAGGGATGTTTGAGGAAGTGGGCTTAATTTGCAGGATGCCTTCATTGTTCACACTCCACACTGTGATAGGGAATGGAGTGATTGCTGTTGGGTACACCAGCTGTGTATGGGGACAGGAGGGCACCCAGACTGCACTGCTCCTCTCATTTCGTAGCATCTTCCAGCCAGGCCTGAGTACTGACCCTCCTTGTTCTGCCTTTTTGTAGCACATGGGCATCGCTCACCTTCTGGTTATGAAGCTGCCTTTGTGTACAGAAGTTGCAGTTAATACTTATCTTTGACAATTAGATGCTACAAGTATCAATTAGATGTTGAGCCAAAGGATCAGCTGTCATCATCAACTGCTAAAACTTTGATTTTAATTGTATGCTGGAAAATTCTGCCATGCATTTTCTGAAGGGAACCCACGCCATTCTGTGATCCTGTGACTGCTTGCCTTGTTTCCAGCTAGCAGAGCAAAGGGCTGTCCTCCATCCTTTCCCAGGCAGGATGTGCTGCCTCTGCCCAGCTGTTCTCTGCCCAGCTGTTCTCTGCAGGGATGCTGGCAGCCTGCAGTCTCCCCAGCACTTGTGGCATGCACCAAAACCTGACCTCTGTTTGGGTTCCCTTTGCTTTGCTCTGTTCCTGGCCACCTCAGCCCAGCTCAGACAGGAAGTCTGAAGTCAGAAGGAAAGTTTTCCTCCCTTTTTTCCCAAGCAACAGGAGATGTGGGGACTTGGAGTCTTGTGCTCCTGGATTCAGCGCTGTGACAGTGCTCATATTGCTTGCACACGTGTACCTTGGTAGCTCTTAGTACCTGTTAGCCATGACAGCTCTGGTAGCACATGTTTTTTGGCAGTGCTGATCCATGCCTCTCTCAGCAGCCAACCTGCTTGTTTCTCTGTTTCCCTGCCTGTCCCAAAGCACGAGCCCATCGCATCTCCCTGCCAGCATCGATCACTTTTCCATCTAAGCAGGCACCTCTACAACCCTTGTTCTGCACACAGCTTTCACACCTGCTGTTACCTGCTGTTAAAGGAAATATGTTTGCTGGATGGAGATCAGGGAACTGAACTGCAGGTTTTTTTGGCCTTACAGTTGTCGCCTGCATTCGTTTGGCGATGTCTGCATTTGCTTTGCAGCATTACTGATAGCATAATGGAAGTTTCAGTGACCTTCTTTACTAAACACTTTCCTTCTCTTAATTAAGGCAGTGAATTGCTAATATGGCTTCTGCACGTTTACAATGACAATGAACAAAATAGTGGTAAAGAATAGCGAGGAGGCTGAGTCTGCCAAGTGGAACCACAGACTTCACAGAGTTGCTGCACTTCCCCTGTTCAGGCAATGTCAGCTCGATCCTGCAGCTGTTCTGAAGGTTTATGGGTGCAATGCTTTTGTTTTCCATATTTTTGGATTTGTGTATTTGTATTTCAATGTAGTTTATGGGGATGGTTTTGTTTCCCGTGTCGATTTGCTTTGATTCATTTTCATTGACACTGACACAAATCTGCTGTCACTCAGCTAATGCAGAACTGGGGGTGCAGAGGAAGATCAGATTTCCCAAATTTTGCTGTTATTTTAAATAAATTCGTATCTCTTTGAATTATTCAACCAGCTTGAATAGTGTTGGAAAACTTGAGATGAGACTTCTGCAAATGAATTATGAATAAGATTTTTGTTTTGTACTGGCTTTCACAATTTTTCTCAAACTTCTGTTTCTCAGTTGTCCTTATGATCAAGTGTTTCAGAGGAAAAAAATCTGTCTGGATAGGTCTGCCAGGGAAGGTACATTTCTGCAATCAGCACAGCTGATGAATTCTCACTTCACCTGATTTATGTCTCCCCATTTCCAGTGGGCGTCATTGGACATCATCTCCACAAAGGGCATTAGGGCTGGTTGCTGGGAGCCTGTCATGGCATTGAAAATCACAGAGGGTCAAATGTGACCCATGCATAGTGACAGCTGAGGGTAATTGCTCGGAAAGCATGTGTTTCTAGCTACAAGAAATGGAGCAAAACAGTCAGCATTGGCTGTAGACCTGGTGGTTGCCAAGCAGTGGGATTTTCCTCATAGAATCTTTGCAGTTGGAAGGGACCCTTAAAGGCCATCTGGTCGCACTCTCCTGCGACACCAACATCTCCTTCAGGTGCTCAGAGACCCTTCCAGCCTGGCCGTGAATATCTCCAAGGAATGGGGATCCACCACAGCTCTGGGCAACCCTTGCTGAGGTTCTGCTGGCAATGAAGTGCCCAGCTGTGCAGCAGAGGCTCTTCCATATCAAATCTGCTTGGAAAGACAAATCCCAGGCTGTGCCCTACATGGGACTTGGCGTTTTCTTCATGGTTCACCTGAAATGCTCGGTGAGAATCCCAGCGCGTTTCTCTGAGGGTGAATCCACATGGCTCAGCATCCACCTGCACATCTCCGCCTTTCCAGGTTTGTCTGATTCATTCCTACAGGGGGTTTTAAGGAGGCAGGGCAACTTAACAGCACCTTCCCCGCTGTGCAGGTGAAAGGCTTCCATCAGAAAGGGATGCGTTTGCATAAAGACTGAGCTGACAAAGGGCTGGGCAAGGTGTGGCAGAGCATCACCACCTCTAATGCAGCTCTGCAGCACCAGCCTGCAGCCCCAGCTCTGTATGTGAGATGGTAAGCAGGTCCCATTGCCTTCACTGATGTACAGCCACTTCTACATCTTCCCCAAGTGTATGCCCACGTTTTGTTTGCAGATTTACAGCTCTCTGGAGTTACCATACAACGTATAATCTTGTTAGGAAATACAACCCTTGTAGCACACTGCGTGATGTCAGGTTCTTGCTGCATCAATGAATTTACAAAACATTTAATAAGCCAACTGTATTTTGAATTGGAACTCGAGAAAAATATTTGTTTTGTTCATAACCAGCCATGCACATTTCTAGTGATGTGCCTGCAAAGGAGGCCTATTGTAAAATGCAATTAACCTTGCCATCTGTGCACGTATCTCATGATTTTTATATAACAGGATTACTTTAGTGAGCTGCATCAGAATTTCTCAGAACAGTGTCCCCTTTATTTTAGTGCATTTGTGGAATTTGTGGAGATGGCAATGTGAAGTAGTGCAAGGATGCAGAATAAGCCCTGGATGACAATGTCAGGAGGGCTGTGGTGCTAAAACAAAGAGAAAATACAGCTGTTGGAGTGGTGGGGGTCAGCACTGTGTGGCATAGCAATGGGGAAGTTTTCAGGACAGGGAGCAAGAAGGGAACCAACTCCATGGCAGGGGCACAGCTGGAGGAAACCATGGGAAACGTGCTTGGAGGAAGGGGCTGCAGCTCCTCATTGCCCCTTTGGCTGATGGAAATAAAGGCAGGAAAAGCACAAAGTTGGCATAACGCTGAGAAAAGGTGAACTGTTTGTCATTGCTGCCCCTGGGCAGCCTGTGGTTGGCAACCCTGCACATCGCAGGGGGTCGAAACTACATGATCATTCAACCCAGACCATTCTGATTCTGCGATTGTTTGGGTCATAGAAGATGATGGGTGGAGATCCCAAGTCACCTGGCAGCAGTGTGCTGTGAGCAGAGCAGGGAAAGTGCTGACATGGCTGCAAGCAGGGAAACATTTTGGAGGAAAGTTTGGTGAGCATGTCAAAGCAGAGGCAAATTTTAATAGAGTTTAATAGAAACCTGCACGAGAAATGATGCTGTTTGGTGTAAAGTGGTGCATCCTATTCCATGTAATACCTGTAATGAATTTTCAGAAATTAAAAGTCATGGACACCGGAATGAGTGGCCAAATTTGGGGCAGAGAAGCTGGGGGCTCTGTGTTTGGAAGCTGCAACCAGTAGGCAGGAGATGGAAGCCCTTTAGTTTGGAAGCTGAGATAGATAAAAGAATGCTGGAACTGATTGCCATCAGTGGAAAGCAGCACCTCATACTTCAGGGCTCCAGGTTTGCTATGGGTTGGAAAAGCCCTGACAAATCTGAATTGTTTAATTATGTGTGGCTATGGAAACCTCAGCAGGCAGAGTTTATATTCAGGGTTTGTATTGTGTTTGCCCTGCCACTGCAAACAGAGCTGTGGGTGACCCATCCCTGGTGATGCCCGAGGCCATGGATGGGGTCCCCAGCCTGAGCTGGAGGGCACTGAGGGGTGGGGTTGGGGGGGCTTTGGGGTTCCTTCCACCCCTGTGATACTTTGTGAAGGTTCAGAGCTTATGTTTCAGCTGTGCTGTCGCAGTCAAACAGCCTTATTCCCTATAAGTTGCCATACAAAGCCATGAATGTGTATATCTGTTGCTCAGAAGCAATGGGATAAAGGAAGGATATGGGAGGGAGAAGTGTGTTGCACTCTGACTGCATTCTGGGAACCTCTTGTTTGTCTTTTCCACAAAGGGACTTGTTGTAGGAGAGCCAGAAATAATTTCCATGGTCCTTTATAATGGCTAGGCTCTTGAATTTTTTTAATGACACTGACAAGATGTCTGCTCCACTACACAGAGGGCAGGGCAAATGATGGCATGGAGCCATCCAACCTGGCTGAGATCCCATGCAGCGGTCAAGGTGAGAACACTGCTGGTGGTGCTGGTGGCCCTGCCTGTGGGTATGGTGTCAGAAACAGGCAGCTGCTTTGGAATGTTCCCCTTTTGGGACTGGCTGTGCAGAGCCAAAGCCTCTGCTGTGACTATGGCAGGGCTGGCCCTAATGATCCCCAACCCTGCTTGGGCTGTGTGCCTGCAGTTCCCATCTGAAATTCCGTGTTACAGAGCACCACTAACCCAAGCTGCCATTTTGTTTAAAGCAAGTAGACAACTGTATTTCTATATAAAATGTGTCTGCCAACTTGATTGTGTGTACTATAGTACTATAGACCTGAGGTGCAGCAGGCCATGAGCACAGTACTGATGTCATCCTACCATGTGGATTTCATTTAGCACCTAAGCAACAGCAAGCAGAGATATTGAGTGTAGCAACTCAGGAGCAAGCAAGGTGTGCCTCTGTCTGTGTGGATGCATGCATGCACAGAGGGATGGATGCAGCCCATGCACAGAGGGACACAGATTTACAGGACTGCTTGCAAACTGATTTGTGATATGCATATTGGACTTCATGAAGGCAGGGCTTATAAAATATTTGCTCCTCTCTTGCTGGCAAATTTCTGAGGTGTAATTTGCAAATCCTCAGCTGTTGGGCTCCTGGCCCTGTGCTGGGCAGGAATGGGGCGGCTGCAGGCTACTGGCTTTCTGCTACGCCAGTGGGAGAACGTGGTCTACCTGTGCCATGCAGGCAGTGTGGCCTTTCTAAGGCTCCTGAGCAATTGTCTGCTTTGTGTTGTCCATGCTAACGCTGATGTGGGCAGACCTGCTATAACCCAGCATCACTCCAGTGTAGGGAAAAAACTGAACATCTGGTGAGGTTATGTGAAAACAGAGACTTCTCTTAGGTTGTCTGTAGTAACACCCAGTGTTACTACAGAGCCATAAAACTTCCACAAGAAGTGGGAAGGGCTGTGCATAGGTGTGTGAAGGAGCGTGTTGGGTCATCTGTGGGTTAGCAAAGCCCTGAGATACACACTGGATGCTGCTGTTATGCAGCCATAACTCCTGGCTTAGCATAAGGGAGGTTGTTACACAGGCAACTGCCAGAGCTGAGTTACGGCGGTCGTTACACTTGTGATAAGAGAAATGCTCTCAGCAAATTTAATTAGGGAGCTGCAAACTTTTTTAAAATTTAAATTAGCTCACTGACACTGAAACTAGAAATTATATGTGAATAGATTACAGCTTGTTTTCAAGTATTAATAATTGTTTTACTGATCCAAGAATAACACGCCTCGCATCCTGCGGCCTGGCTCTGAGCCCTGTGCTGCAGCAGCTCCTTCCAATGGGCAGTGCTTTGGGGCAGAAGGCACCTGGGAAGGATCAGGGGCTTCAGGTGGCTTTGAGCAAACAGGGATTGCTCCTATGCTGTCCCCCTGTTGGTTTCCCTCTGCTGGGCTGGGAGCATCAGGAGGGAGGCAGAGCTGCTGGGACACCACTGGGTTGCCTGAAAGGTGGGCAGGGTTCCTAGGGACAAGGCAGGCAACCCATGCTGAATGCACAACAGAACTGCTGCATTTGGGTTCATCAGCATATTCCTGCTGTCAGAGTGCCCTGAGATTGGGATGGACATGGGAATCACTGCTGTGGAGCCTTACATCACTTTACTTGTGTCCTAATCACTTTGCATGTCATTGATACCCAAATGGGAATCAGTTACATCTTAAAAGCTTCCTCTACTGGGCTCTGTCTGCTGGGAGCTGCCCATGGGCATCCACAGTCCTGTCCAACAGAGTTGGAGCTGCTGGGATGGGAGAGACATCATAGGAAAGCCAGAAGTCGACTGCCCACTGATCACAGAATAATAGCATGGTTGGAGCAGAGGACAACTTAAAGCCCCGTTTTCTGGGTGCACCCCATCAGTTCAGGCTGCCCAAGGCTCTCACACAGACCTGTCACACAGCTGGCTGTCAGATTTGGGGTGCAGGGCAGATGCCATTGTGCCTCAGCTACATCCAGAATGCCTCCACCAAGGAAGGAGTGCACTGCTTGCCATGGCTCTTGCAGACAGGATTTGGAGTGATGAGCCAGAATTAACAAAAGGAAGATGTGGGGGGAAAGTGGTATTTTTGCATCTTGTGTTGCAAGACTTGGAAATCACCAATACTAGAGGCTATATAGTCATGGACAGACAAACAGGCAGTGAGGACAGCCTGGATCTGCACTGTGCTGCATGGTGGTACAGGGAGGAGCTGATGGAGCTGTGGGTGTCTCTGTTCATTGCAGGGGAGTTGGACCAGATGGACTTGAAAATCTGAAATTTATTAGATCTGAGTTTATTAGAATGCTTATTTTGTTCTATCAAAACCTCCTCAGAGAGTTTCTTTCCCCTTTTTGGAATGACTGTAGCTAGCTGGAAGGCAATGAGCATCATGGGGCAGTGGGGGAAGTGGTGTGCCTGGGGGGACTTGCCACAGAGAAAAAATGGATTATTTTTCTCATAGGTTATTTGTCTTTGAATTTTTTCCCCATTCCTCAAAGAACTTTGAAACCAATGATCCTGGAAATGCTACTGTAATTCATTACATCATATTCTTTGTATTTTCAGGCCCTTAATTAGCAGTCAGCTTTTCATGGATCATTGTAAAAATGGCTTAAAGTCTCTTCATGACTTTTTGTTACACAAAGAGCAAACAGATGCATTCAGCTAGAGCTGTATTTATTATAGATTAAGGGCAGAATTGCCTGAAATAGCAATCATAAAATGTCTGCAAGAGAGAGTACAACAAAAAATGTATACCAGGAGATGGTGTGCTGTGGTCTGTCTTTCATTGTCTGCAAAGCATTGGGTTCCTTTGCCACCTCTGAGGTCAGAAGTTTTGAGGTTTTCGTTGTCCTCCCAGGTGGTATCTGCTGCCAGATACTGCCTTATACAAAAGAGGGCTTGGGGTTCCTTCAGTCAGTGTGTGTTCAATGTCATAGAGTCATAGAATGTCCTGGGTTGCAAAGGAGCACAGTGCTCATCCAGTTCCAACCCCCTGCTGTGTGCAGGTCGCCAACCAGCAGCCCAGGCTGCCCAGAGCCACATCCAGCCTGGCCTTGAATGCCTGCAGGGATGGAGCATCCACAGCCTCCTTGGGTATCCTGGAGACCTGGTGCTGTGAATTACATATATTGCCATTGTCACTGACAAAGGAAAGTGCAGGTAAAGAGCTTAAACATGGAGTTGATTCATGTTACATCCTGCTTGATCCTCAGCAAAGAGAATTGCAAAGCCTTGTGAAGGTCCCAAGAGCATGTGTGATTTGTGCACAGGTCACTAGGACTCCAACAATATCTTGACCACCTGAGATTACAGATAAACAATATGCTTTTAATTAATGGGCATGACCAAGGCTGAACAGCTCTGGGTTGTGATATCCAGGCCCATATGTCATGCAGAAATGTCCTTTCAGGGCTCTCAATTGCTCACAATATTTCTCAGATTCAGAAGTCAAGAGCTTTGAAGAAATACCTAGACTATTGCTTTCAGATGGTTCCTGGTTTTGAAGTGAAATTTTCATTGAATATTCATTTCACTGATCAAACACTTTAAGGCATCTTTGTGCAAATGTGGAGCAAAACTGTGATTTTGAAATTAATTTTTCTTATGAAAGAATTTGGCTGGTGCTCAGTTAGGGCAGCCCATGCCCAAGTGTTCAGAAGCGTCACACATTTCCCACTGGCTGCTCTTGGATTCCAGCTGGGTTTGCAAAGGCTTCTGAGTACTGAGAAGCAGTTCCAATGCAGTGCCCCTGTTTCCTGCTGGTGTGCAGTGTGTGAGCTCAGAGATTGTTGGCTAGAACTGCACTAACCCAGCCCAAAAGCACTTTCTCCTGTTGGCTGCAGTGGAGAATGATACCCTGTGCAGAGCAGGTGCTCACTTTTGTTAAGTTCTGCATTGCACACACACATAGCTGGGCAGAGAAACTGTTCCATCAGTGACATTTCCTTGCTCTTTCCTGGAGGGGTGTTTGGAAGCTGGGATCTTGGTTGCTGGTTTGCAAAGGGCTCAGCTCTAACGAAGAAGGCTCAGGGCATGCAGCACCTTGTGCTGTCTTTGCATCTTCCATCCTAAGCCTCCCATTTCTCTGTCCCAGGGCTGCGGCACCAGCATTGAAGCCAGCCTCACCCCCAGCAGCATTCCTTAAGAGCTGATTGCACCTGCAAGGAGCTCTTGTTTATCTAATTTCCAATTAAAAGGAAAGAATGCAGTCCAGCTGCATGCTGTTGTTGCTGCAGAGCTGTGTTGTACAACCACATTTTAGAAAACACCAGTGACATTTAGGGATTTTCTTGCAGGTAATCACTGTTAGCAGAAGACAGAGCATGAAGCAGAGGCTAAGGCTCTGTGCCCATTTGCTGTTGGTTTTGGCCTAGCTCTCCAAGGAAATGGGACATCTCTCTCCCTAGAACAGAGATTTCTAATGCATTTGGATTATTATCCTTTTATTTTTGTTCCTTTTTTTTTTTTTTTTTCCCCCTGTATTTTTTCTTTGTAGAAAAGGTTTTCAGGTCCAGATTAAACCCTGAGTATAAAATGAGATATTGAGGAATACGCCTGTGGTACATAAAACCATAACCAGAAAAAGGCAAATTTTGCTTATTTTCTTATTTCATGGATTTCAGCAGAGCCCAACTAAGGTTGTGTGATGGGCCAGCGTAGGTCTGCCACAAAGTTGCACAGTTGCAATTTTTTGCTTCTAATTATAGCAGAGCTCAATGAAAAGAAAAAGGGGACTAAGGAATAAGGCAGCAATGACCCCCATGTGTGGGTGAGGGCCTCCTGCACTGAGCACAGCTCTCTTGATTGGGATGTGACCCTGCTGGCTCATGGAGACCATTCCTTGCCCAGAGAGGTTATGGGTGCCCTGTCCCTGGAGGTGTTCAAGGCCAGGTTGGATGGGGCCCTGGGCAATTTGATCTGGTACTTGATCTAGTGGTTGGCAGCCCTGTCTGTCGTGGGGGGGTTGGAGCTTGATGATCCCAGAGATGTGAAAGGTGGTGTAACTGAATTCTAGAATAATAAGTTCTTGGTGTTCATGTTATTAGAAAAAAAACCAAACAAATGGATACCCAGAATCCAGACAAATTGATTTTCTACTGTAATTTGTACAGACTGAGAGATATTGTTTTGAAAATTTAAAATTCATTGAAATCCCTACAGTACCAGCAACTCATTTGCTTTCTTATTAATGAACGTTGTTCACGCTGTTAGTATCAGAGCTGTAAACGCATAGCACCAGTTAAAAAGAACAGTGTGAAATGGATGTGATTAAATGCCAGTGCTGTGAGGTAGTGGGAGCCTTGTCCCAAACCCACAGGAGCAGCAGCAGCATCCCCCTGGGTTCCTGTAGGCATGGGATCAGGGCCAGCATCACTTTCACCTTGCTCCTGATCAGCAGGTGCTCAATGATGGTTTCCCACTGTTCCAAAGAGCTATTTCAGTGCTATGCAGGAGCTGTAATCACATTATGTTTTAATCAACAATGTAAATCAGGCAGTTCTTAGTTTTACAGGCCCTCAATGAATTCTATGTCTCATGGTATCTTTACAAAACTCGTTGCAATAAACTTTTAAGTCTTTGCCAGCACCCCAAGGAAGGTCTGTGGCATCACAAGCTTTTCTCCAGTGACCAACTCATCGTGAAATAAAAACAGAATAAAACAGAATTCCCATTGCTCTCCTCACACCATGATGCCATGGCATAGTAAGAGACATCACCTGTGCAGTGCCAGGTACGGAGCAGTACCCAGCTCCTGGCTTGAAGCATCCATGGGGGTGTTCATGGACCCTTTCTGCTGCACAGCTTCAGCCTCAGTGCTTTTGGCAGAAGACAGGGACAGGGTGGGATGGCATAAAGGAGACACCGGCTGTAGGGTTCTTATAGCTTCTAGAGGGTCTTATGGTTCCCTTCATGTCATTCTGTGGGTACATCCCACAAAAATTCCTCTAGGCGATCCATCACAGTGGCTTTGGACGTGGAGCAGAGGGGAGGACTCTCATCTTCCAGTGTTATTCCTATAACGGGTAGTCCTTCATCATGCTTCTTTATATGCATATCTGGAAGAGGGGTCCTGCTGCTGTGGCTGTTGGTTTGCGACAGCAGGTTGATTTCTGATGGGCATAAGGCTGTGCTCACTCTGGAATTCATTCGTTAATCCGGGCGTCTTGCTGCTGGAGCCGGGTGGCCCCAGTGCTCTTCCTTTCAGTCCACTTCAAAACCTTTTTCTCCCAGTGCTGAATGTTCATTATCCACAGCCCTCAGGCTGTGCTCCGTACATCAGGTGGAATGGGGCAATAGCTCAGATTTCATTCACACGCTTACCACCATTGTGCTTTACTTCTGCCCTCATCAGAAGCCTTAGTATAAAGGTACAAAGGCAGCAATAGGACAGAGGAATCTAGGCAGACCTAGGCAATATATTGATATGTGATCTAATTTCTGCTAAGCCTTAAGGGGTGCCTTTCATCTGTATGAAGAACATGAGGTCCATGGCAAGGAGAAGAGGAACACAATGTGGTAATTGGATTGTGGGAATTGGATGAGGTAGCTGGTGCCATGGCCAGCCAGCCTACAGCTCATGCAGATCGCACACAAAGGACCCAGACTGCACCAAGACAAAAGATCAGTCTTCCACTGCTAATGAGTAAGGAGATATAAAAAGTTTAGTTTCCTAAGTGCATCTATTTAAAAACTTCAAATGAGAGCTGCACAGTTGGATAGAAGTATAAAAGTATTGTAGAGCTTTTGTGTTGACTATGTAAATGGATAACACTAAAAGCTACAGCTCTTTGGAAAAAGCTTTGGAAGAGTATTATGTTAGAAAATGCGTTACCTGTAAACGAAAACAGTTTTGAGAGTTCTCTACAACCAATGAAACATCCCAGTGCACTCTGAAAGTGCCCAAATGTTTTGACTTTAAAGGAATTTTTCATCCTGAGTGACACTATGAGAAAGATATTAGCGTTCCAGGATTGTCAAAATGAAATGTTTTCCTCTGTCTCAAACGAGTGTCAACCCATTTGGTCCTGACGGCATTGCAAAGGTCTGGGTGTCTGAAGGTTGTGACAAATGGCAAATCTCCATCCTCTGTGCTGCCGATCATCATGCTGACTTCCATGCCACCGACTCTGCTCATATCCATTCTCTTCCTGCATCAACTCTTTTGTCAATGGGGAGTTCAGACAAGCAAGGGACTTGCCCAGGGTAACTCTGCTTGCATTTTGAAGGCATCCTTTGCAACTCTAGCAGCCATCGCCTTGTTTTTATTTGTCTGCTTGATGTTCAAGGTTGCTTTTTGTTGTTCAAGGTTGCCTTGAGATTCCATTAGCACAGTTTACGTAGCACCGTGAGCATCAAGTCGCATCTGTCTGATGTCACAGAGATGCCATTAAACCAGCAGCCGAGCAGGAAAGGTTGCCTATGCTTGGGAAAGCAAGCAGGTGTGTATGGGGAGCACTAGTTACTTAGTGCTGCTAATTTACAGCCCGATTCAAGTCAAGGAACAAAAAGGTCACATAAATGAGAAAGCGCTCCATCTGCTTTTATTATTCTTCAAGTCCAGGGCTGTGCTTTGCCATGTTAAATTATATCCAGCGAGCCCCTGACAAAGGAGGTAAAACAATTCATTTGCCATTTGAGGTAGGCTGTTTTTGCTGTAAACACTTTGATGGGCTGACACTGACGGTTTTCCCAAATTTAAATCTTACTGGCACCCTGAGGTTTTCTCAACAAGACTCCATTACTAAAGCTGAATTTTAAGCAGCATCCCTTTATGTGACAATTGCCATTGAACAGTGTCGTAGGGAGGTGCGGGAGGTGGGAAATGTCAGGGAAAGGCTTTGGGAGATGAAGCAGGACTGCATGCCACCTGAGGGAACTGCTGCAGCCAAGAGCTGTCCAGAAACCACAGGTCTGATTTGAAAACCTTCTGAAGTTCACATGAGCTGTTATTCTTTGGGCAAATTCCAACTAACCCCTTACTCAAAAGGATCTGATTGAAGGGCAGTGCTCAGCTATACGTCAAGCCAACCCCAGCCCACCCCACCGTGCCCACTGCCCACATCCCTCAGTGCCACATCCCTACACTTCTAGAACACCTCCAGGATGGTGACCCCACCACTCCTGGGCAGCTGTGCCTGTGCTGACTGCTCTTTGGGAGAAGAAATCTTTCCTAATACCCAACATGAACATCCCCTGGTGCAACTTGAGGCCATAATATTTGAAGCAAGAGAACATTCCAGAGGTGCTGGTGTTGTGCATCCTTTCAACGTGCAGCTAGGCAGTTACAAGTAAAATGCTTCCTGATGCACACCCCCTGCACATGAAAGGTTTCAGTGCTTCTGACAGGTCCTGCAGAGCACAGTGCCTGCCCCCTGCATGCTCCTTGCTGCAGCCCAGGTCCCCCCACATCCCCTCAGTGGCTCTGGGAAGCCCCAGCTGCCTCACAGAGTCCTCGGTGCTGAGGAGTGGCCTGTGTCCTGCTGATTGGCCTTCTGGCAGCTGCTGATGTAATGAGAGCTTTTTCTGTCTTCCCTCCATCTGGGTGCTGCTTTTGAGCTCTTTCTTCTTCAGTCAGTTCTTTTCACCAAAGATGCATGAACTTTGTACCTTTGATTTTCCTATTGCCCCTTTATGTTTTGTCCAAATTATTCGAAAGTGGGTGATGACAGATGGGCAGAGAGGCAGAATGTGCATCACATTAGCCTCATCCCCTTACCAGCCTGCAGCCAGCAAAAGAGCACACGCAGAGAGAGAGCAGCTTTTCTCAGCACATGGATGAGTTCCATGCTCAATTTCCCCCGCTCCTCAGTCCAGGCTGAGGTTTCTCTCTTCCCTCTCCCCATCTTGCTGATGGTCTGCCATCCTCATTTGGGATAGAAGCTGTTACCAGGGCTTTGCAATTTTCTGGTCTGCCCCCTGCTGCCCTAGTAAGTAGTCCATCTCTGCTGGCTCCACTGTGAGCTTGCTCCGTCAGAGCTTAATGCAGTGCCCTTTATCCAGTTCTTATAACCAGTTATCCAGCCCTGCTCGTTTCTGAGATCCAGATGTGTTTGGGTTCAATCCATCATGCTGCAGTCGTTCTTGGCTGAGTGCTCATTCTCACTCTCAGCCTCATTGCCATGCTCATCTCCTCCTGATCCTTTTGGCCTTTAGCGTGTTTTTTTTTTCTTCTCTCTTATAGCTAGCTCTGGATGTTTCCCTCCATGATTGAGATCTCCATTTCGTCCTACCGAGGGCTTTTATTTTATTGATTCCCATGGAAATCATTGCAGGTACTCAGCGGCCATCGTAACAGATGCATTGCATGTGCCATCAATGTACAGTGTGCACCCAGCACAAGGGTTGGGGTAATGGGAAGCTGTAACCTTTATTTAGGCTGTAAGCCATGGCCAGTGATAAAAGTTCTGCAGAATTTTGGTCCCTTGCCTACACTGACTTATAAATCTCTCTGACCTGTATGAAAGGGCATTCACTTTGCTGCACAGAACAGACATTTCAGGCCTCTCCATGGATTTCCCAGCACCAGCAGCCAATCCTTCTCTCCTCCCATTCTCTAACCCATTACCAGGCGTTCTTTCCCAGCTTTTAATCACAGTTCCATCCCTGTACCAATGCAACTGTTTCTTTCCCAAGTAACTTTGTAGATGATAGATTTTCTTATTAAATATTCCTTTAGGTCTTCATGTAGCAGATTAGCACCTGTCAAGTCCTTCTGCAGGTAACCTGTATTTCAGATAATGAGCAAAATGGTATCTTTAAAGGTGTCTTGGTGCTGATTTGAATGCTTCTTGAATTGAGTTCTCAGATAAGAGCTGCTCGTCCTATTGGGCATTGCTTGGAGAGGAGCCCCAGAATCCCCTTAACCAAGGTTAAAGCTCCCTGAAGTCTGTACCCTGTTGGTTTTGACCCAGCCACCGTTTTTTACACTGAGGCTCTATTTTTGTTTTTATCCAAAGAGATAACAAGTGTCAAATAATGTTTCAGGATAATGGAAGATTGGGAGTGATTAAAAAACCCTTAAACCTGCTATACAGTGTGTGAATATGCATGTACTTCTTTGTCATTGAGTATGTTGTGAAGTTTAAATAAATGCTATAGCTTCTTATTAGACAGCTTTCTCCTCCTTAGATTAATGCCATAGATAGTGGAGGTATATATATATTTTAAATTGACAGGACATTTATTTCTCTTTCCCATGGCAGAAATCCATTAGAAGTAAACAAATTCTTTCGTCTTATCGGAGCGCTTTTAGTTGTCTGCATTTGGAGATAAAGCTCCCCTCCTTTATCACAGCACGTGTGCATACATTCCTGCAGCGTTAAGGGGAGGTTGTGTTGGGTAACAAAGCTACAGCTGGCCACAGAGGATGGAGATTCATCCGAAGCCATGTTGTGCCATAGGCTGTGGTTTGTGTTTCCTTCTGTACTTTCCCAGAGAAGCACAGTGAGGCTTGCTGGGGTGGGGTGGGTTGAGGTAGGGCTTGGGGATCTCGGAGGTCTTTTTCCAACCTGAATGATCCTACGATTCACACATTCCTAAAGCAGTCAGTTCCCGTAAAGTTCCAGCTTTGATGCCTTCAGCCTCATGCAGGCAGTGTGAGGGCTGTGCTCACAGAGCATCCCACAGGGCCAGTGCCGTAAAGCTGGAGGAGCTTCAGTACAGCCCCTCGAGCTGCTCCAGTTGTATCTGGGTTAAGCCCATTGAGCAGTCCTCCACATCCCGGCAGTTAATTTGCTTTCCTTATTTCACCAAGTGAATGCGATCTTTTCAAACCCACTGAGAGATGCTATCCTCTGCTAAAGTGCTTCCCTCAGTCTGTGTGCTGCTCAGCTGCCTCACCACACAGCACAGGGCACACCAAAGTGGCTTCCACGCTGAAATATTTATACACAGGCAGAGTGCAGTGGTCATGGAGAATGGAAAAATTAGTGTTTGTAGGGAGGAAGGAACCAGCACAGAATGAGGATTCACTTCTAGCAGCCACTTGACCTGCACATTTATCCAGAGGTCCCTGAAGTTAGTACAGTGTGCACAGTGGTTGTGCATTTATTTCAGCTTAGCTTCTGGCAACGTCGAGTGTCATCTTTCTCCAGGGAGTTCGTAAGTATCCATCAGCCTTGTCATTTTGCATTAGGAAAAGGGTTGAACTGTAAACCAGTTCCTCATGCAATGCTCAACATATGTCCCTTAGAAAAGGGGGGAAATAAAAAGAGAAAAAAGTGCAAACCAAAGCAGGCTGTGAGGCAAGATCTGAGAGCTGCCTTGGTGTGCAGGGTGATGCCAGCCCCAGGGTTGGGGCACGCATGGGTGGAACGTCAGGAAGCATGGAGCCCAGCTGCTATAGGGGCAGCAGGGCTGAAAGGCATCAGCTGGGGTGAAGGAGGTCAGGAGGAAGGGTTGGAGACCTCCAGAACAGGAGGGCATTCCAAATAGAGGAAGGTGGTTTGATTTGCTGGGTGTCAGTGGCTGCTTTGGGTCCATGTGTGGAGCATTGAGATCGTGATGCCCTTTTGAAATCTCTGGTCCTCACCACAGATAGCACTTTCCTTCCCCCTTGACTGTCTTGGACTTGAGAAAAAAGTGGGTGAAGCACTGCTTTAATATTTTCTCTACTGATCTTGAATTTCCATACAGCTTATTGGTTACAGCCAACATGGATGAGGGTTTTTTAACTCTTAATTGATTGACTACTTTTGTAGTTATTGAGCATTAACAAATGTCCTTATGTAGCTACAGAAGCCCCAGAAGCTGTTCATTAATTACATTCCTCAAAGTGTACGAACCACAGAAGTAGTGAAAGGAATAATTACACACTGCAGTCATGATTAGCTTTGGTCTATGTTTGAAAAATGGTGCCCAGGCATTCTATGAAGTGCAGACTTGCAAGATCTCGAGTGTGATGTGGGAGGGGGTTTTCTGTCCCATTCTGTCACTGTGTGCACCCGTTACCCCAAACCCTCCTGTCTGTCGGGCTCTCAGCTACAAGGATGTGGCAGCACTGGGATCCATGCAGACAGGAGGGAGTGAGGCTGCAGCATTTTCCAGTGAATTGAGCTTTCCCATTTTTCTGCTATGCATTGAACTTAGTGATGTTGGGCCCCCAGAGACCTGGGCGCCTGAAGTTTTTGCATGAGTGATAGCATACAGAAAAATGAGAAATGATTGATGTTCGGGAGGAAACCTTGCTGCACTTGACCAGCAAGAGTTAGGAAAAGTTCACATAAAAAACTGCCTGTGTGTTCACAAATAGCTTCAAAGGGGCTTTCTTCAAATAACTACGATCCATAACTCAATTTTCAATCCTCTTACCACAGGTGATGTCCAGAATATGAAAGAAAGTCATCGTGGTATTGGTCTTTTATTTTCAAGTGTGTGATAGAAGATTTATGGCATTCATGGTCAATAGGAGGAAGCATCAAGGTCATTTAATTTGTCAGAGTGCTAAGGAATGTCAGCAATTGGCCACATGGGCTCTGGCATAGCAGAGCCCAAGTGCTTACCCATGTAATGGGAAGGACGAACGTTAATGTCTGTGTAAAGGGGACCTAACTCAATCTCAATTTATAATTGTGGTTGTATGCAATGTAGCCTAACAGGCAGGTGAGAAATAAATGCTTTAGAGCTCTGTTAGTTCATGCATGAAAATCTAAGAAATGGATCTGGTAGAGTTATTGTGAGTTGTCAGCAGCAGAGCACTGGGAAGACAAAGCGTGTGCGTGGCTGGGGCAGGCAGCACTCCATCTGAAGAGATGCACCGTAATGGAAAAGCACAGAATTCCCTCTTCCCCGGTTCAAACAAATACCATCTTGTTTTACACTCCAGTGCCTTCAATTGCCTAAGAGAACAGCATTTTTTAACATCTAATTTGAATCGTCTGACTTACTGTTGTGCTGCTGGATGTAGTTTTACTGAGCAAAAAATTAAGTAATCAGTAATGTTTCAAGCTGGTAGTGTGGCATTGCATGCTTAAGTTTGGTATGGTAATTTCCCTCTTTCCCAATATGCGACTTTCAATTGAATGCTTGATAAAGCACGTTGAGATATTAAACTGATGGAAAACTCCAATATCTAAAAGCTCTCGTCTCCAAGTACTGAGCACACATCACTTCAGCCTCCTGTGGTGTGCTATGGGACAAGCACCCTTGTGTTATCTGGCTGCAAAGCCTGAAATGGAAAAGCTTTGCTGGGTCTCCTGACTTTGCAGGAGATGTAGCAAAAAGACTCCAAATTTCTCATTGTAGCCATGTAAGTATGGTCCATTTTGAAGTCTAATCCTCATGTTTAAGTTGAAAAGAACTCAGCAGCTCTGTAGCATGTGAAGGAAAGGAAGAACACTTACAAAGGCATGGAGAGGGTGGTGAGGCACTGGCACAGGTTGCCCAAGGAGGCTGTGGATGCCCCATCCCTGCAGGCATTCAAGGCCAGGCTGGATGTGGCTCTGGGCAGCCTGGGCTGCTGGTTGGTGACCTGCACACAGCAGGGGGTTGGAGCTGGATGAGCACTGTGCTCCTTTGCAACCCAGGCCATTCTAGGATTCTGTGGTTCTGAAAGCAGTCACCTTGTGGTCCCAGCATTAAATGGGCAGGTGCACAGTGAGATGCAATGGGTGTGCCTGGTCTGGTTGGTTCACAAATTGCTCCTCTGTGCCTGGTAAGAAATTGCAATTGCATTGACCTAGCAGTCCTGGGGCCTCGGTGTTTCCATCTCCAGCTGCTGGAGTTCTGCTCCCTTCACTGGGAAGCACTGGTCACTGGACTGTCACCTTGTCATGGGCTGCACCCATGGATCTGTCTCATGGTGATAATGGTTCTGGCCTGGGCCTGTGTGGGTGGATTCATCACAGCAAAGGTTTGCAGCTGATCCTTCTAATGAATCGAAAAATGCAAAGCAAAATCCAGCCTCAGCTTCTGAGCACTGTCTTTGTTCATCCTGACAGCATGCAAAGCAGCAGCCTGGTGTCTTTTATGCAAAACTCTGGGTCACACATATTGAACTGCTCTGCAGTCACCTGTTAGGAATACTATCTGATTAGCTCACGTTACCTTAAAAGATTTATTTATATTAACAAAGCACTGAGCGAATACAATCTGACATTTGCTTTGTGACCGTGCTCATTTCCTGTGATTTAGTGTTGTGATTTTGCCTTTCCACTGTTCTGTGCAATGCCTCCTCTATCAAGAGCCATGAGTTGTGCCAGAGACCTCCCTGCAGCCACCAGGACCACAATTATGTGGCATGGGGGAAGTCTGTCTCACTGCAGCTGGTGATCAGTGCTGCCCTGACATGGGGCTGATGGCTGGAAAAAATGGAAGCGATGTGAGTAGGCTGGAAATTACCTATCCCTTAAAAACAAAACAAAGCTCCATTGTAATGGCCTGTGTGCTAGCAATTCCATGTAGCATGATAGACCTTCTCCTGTTACGTATCCAGAATGTGCAGATATTTCATGTTACCAAAAGATCCTCTGGTTTATACCTAGGTATAGGACTAAAAGGAGACAACTCAGCATTCAGAAGTTGGGTAATGGGGTCACTAATTATCTTGATCCTGAGGCTCCGAAATCAGCTCCTTTCCTGCTTTTCCTCATCCTTGCTACAGCATAGAATCATAGAATCACAGAATCATAGAATTGTTTGAGTTGGAACAGACCTTCAAAGGCCAACTGATCCAACTCCCTGCAAAGAACAGGGACACCCACAGCTCCATCGGGTGCTCAGAGCCAGAGTCAGCCCTTACCGTGGGTGTCTCCAGGGATGGGGCACAGATCAGACCTCCTCCAGTGAAATCTCATATAGATTGCCTGAATCCTGCACCTAAGAGGGGCCACAAGCAGCCAGCTGGGAGTGGATAGATGTGCCCTGCCTGTGTACACCAGGTGTGACAAATGCCACGGTTTATTAATTATGTGTAAGGCATTACATATAGAATCATTAAGATTGGAGATCCCCAAGCCCAGCCCCAACCAACCCACGCCATGCCCACTGACCACATCCCCCCACTGCCACATCTTTATCACTCTTGGACCCCTCCAGAGATGGTAACCACTGCTCCCTGGGCAGCCATGCCAGTGCCTGAGAAACGTTTTCCAGTATCTGACCTGAGATAGATACATACAAGAATTATGGTCCTAAAGACCATGTCCTGCCTGGCACACAGCAGCAGGACACCTGCAGTAACACAGCATTTGTCTGGGCATCCTGTGTTCCATCAGCAGTGCGCATCTCCCAACAAGAGCCATGCGTTATTGTTATTTATTGCCATTATCCTTGCACCCCACTGCATTGCACTGTGAGGGTGCACCCACTGTTTGAGATGAGAAAGTTGTTGAGATGAGAAAGTGATAAGTGACTCTGACAGTACAGGAATGTGGGGAGTCAGAGTACAATTGTCTCCTCTGCATTTGGACAGCTGGCCATTATAACTTGGGTAATCTTTGCCTGAGTGTTTAATCGTGCTGATGCTACGTGAGTTGTTACCTATTATTAAACCTCCTGGAGCTTTTAAGCAGCAGGCAGTGAGAAAGCTCAGCAAAGGCACAACTGGGTCCATGAGATGCTCTGCTGGACAAGGACCAGGAAAACCAGCTGTGCTGTGGTGAAAGCTGCCTTACATGCATGGAATAAGTACCTAGAGTATTTACAAATGAGAGAGTACATCTACAAAACATATGTCTTTGCTAAATGTCTCCCTTTAGAAATGCAGGAACTTCCATTAGTCCCGAGAAAACCAATTGTACTTCAGTTGTGAAGTCAATATTGCAGCACTACCAGGTTGTAATGGCTTTAATTGTGTGGCTTAAGAACTTTTAAACCACATTAGTCTCATTTAATTCACCTTAAAGGAACACAAAGAGAATTGAGTTCTCTAAACTTGGTTGAGTCTGTTTTCTAAAATGCCCTTTTGAGTGCAGTTGATGTCACACAGTAGATGACAACAGCAAAAGGTAATTGCCCTTAAGTAGGTGCAGGGAGCAAGCAAACCCAGATGACACTTGTGTTGATGTTCATGTAGACCAAAAGGGATGCCTCCTCTCCTGAGCAGTTGTTGGAGTAACCAGAGAGGATGCCCCATCCCTGGAGGTGTTCAAGGCCAGGTTGGATGGGGTCCTGGGCAGCCTGGGCTGCTATGAAATGTGGAGGTTGGTGGCCCTGCCTGCAGCAGAGGGGTTGGAGCTTTGTGATCCTTGAGGTCCCTTCCAACCCAAGCCATTCTATGATTCTGTGATGATTCTATGATAACCTTGGTTGGGTCTTTCCAAGGCCTGGACCAGGCACTGAGCTCCCAGCCCTAGGTGGCCCTGCTGAAGCCAGGGGTTGAATAGGGCATCTCCAGGGCCTTCTTCAGTGCTTCCACAGAATCACAGAATCACCAAGGTTGGAAAAGACCTACAAGTCCATCCAGTCCAACCATCCACCCATCACCAATAGCTCTCACTAAACCACGTCCCTCAACACAAAATCCAAACGTTCCTTGAACACCTCCAGGGTCGGTGACTCCACCACCTCCCTGGGCAGCCCATTCCAGTGCCTGACCACTCTTCCAGAAAAGTAGTACTTCCTAAAGTCCAGCCTAAATCTCCCCTGGCACAGCTTGAAGCCATTCCCTCTAGTCCTATCACCAGTTATATGAGAGAAGAGGCTGACCCCCAGCTCACTATAACCTTCCTTCATGTACTTACAGAGAGCAATGAGGTCTCCCCTGAGCCTCCTCTTCTCCAGACTGAACAATCCCAGCTCCTTCAGCAGCTCCTCATAATCTTAAATTCATCCTAAGAAGGAAATTTCCTAGACACACAAAGCATCTCAAACAGCTAATTTTCTTTTTGTAACTTCTAAATTTTCTTACCACCATATGGCTTAAATTTTGTGTGAATTAATATTATTCATAAATGCAGGACAGATAGGAATAAGACCAATTACAGCAAAATATTCACCATCTTTTTAATCTCTATGCTGATGGGAAAGGCTGTTCTCTTGAAAATTTAATATCTTTAAAAAATCACATGGTGTGCAATATTTGACTTTTGCCCCATGGTATTTGTCAAGTTTGCAGTATTTTGCCAACAAATTAACAAGGGGTACATTTCAGTGAATTTTCATAAGCCAAAGGGATTCTGCCATTTGGCTTCAAAGCATTTGCAACCTGCTACAGGAGTCATTTGGGTCTGGTAGGATTCAGTTCAGAGTTTCTGCTATCTCAGCTGGCACTGTGCTTTCTGGCTTCTATTTCAGGAAGCCGATAATTGCTTTGGGCTGCCTGCAGTGCTGCGCTCTCGAGTCACAGGGGAGTTCTCTTCTGGAGTCAACTGTACTGTTTGGATATTGCTGCAGAGCAAATTACACCGGGCTTCTAAGGCCTATTTGGAAATGAAGAAGTACAGAGCAGTCACTCAGCAGCGATTCAGTGGCGTACTTATTGCAGTGTTTGGTGTGGCTGGGACCACTTGTGTTTGCTTCAGCTCCCATTGCCATCTCTCATGGTGATCTGGAGAAGAAATGCAAACCAGTGTAGGCGATATTTCTGCTAATCTTACTCACCAGGCATCTGCAGCTGAGGACTTTCCTCAGCCTACATTCTTCTCTACCTCACTAAATGTCTGTTCTGGGCTCCTGGATGGTTCCTGGTGAGAAATCACAATGTACTTTTCTCTCACCTGGGTTAAAAATAATCCAACTTTTAACATTGAAATTATGGATTTAGATGAAACATGGTGAAAAGAGGTTAGAAAAAAGAACAGGTGTTTTGTTGGTTTTTATTTTTATTTTTATATTTTTTTGCTACTAGAACATCAAATCATTTTCCTTACAATTTCTCACCTAGATGGCTGTTAATCTCCTTGCTAATCTCTCCTGATATTTACAGTTTGGTTCAATATGACCATTAATTTCCCTTCTTGCTGTTGGTGTCCTCACCGTGTTATCCTGTTCTATGCGCAGTGCAGAAATATCTCACCATTCTGAAGCTGAAGTTGCAAAAAATCATCTGCAACTGCACACTGCTGTGCTACCAGGCTACCTTTGACACTCTGAGGCCATTTGTGTTCCCCATCATCTGCTGTGGAAGCTGCTTGAAGCTGTGCCAACCCCAGCCTTCCCACCAATAAGCTTGTTTAGATGTGAGCCCCACTCAGCTCAGCAGGACTTCCCCTGTCTCAGCACTGAATCTGCAAAACAAAGGCAAAAGTCAAAGGCTCTTGCCTGGAAAAAGACAGTGGACAAAGTGCCTTTTTTCCTCTGCAGGTGACAGAAAACCAGAGGGTGCCCAGCTTTCCATTTTCTTCCTCCATCAAGGACAGTGAGTTCTCTGTGGGACCTGAGACAGACTGGCAGCAGCCATAGCTTTGCCCAGTGCCATTCAGGATCACACAGCAGATGCAACCCATGACTGTGTTCAATAATTTGCCCTTAAAACAAAGCCTTTGAATTGAAGAGGGATTTCACCCAGAGGGTGGTGAGGCACTGGCACAGGTTGCCCAAGGAGGCTGTGGATGCCCCATCCCTGCAGGCATTCAAGGCCAGGCTGGATGTGGCTCTGGGCAGCCTGGGCTGCTGGTTGTCGACCTGCACACAGCAGGGGGTTGGAGCTGGATGAGCACTGTGCTCCTTTGCAACTCAGGCCATTCTAGGATTCTATGATTCTATGAAGAGTTCCTTGAGGTTGGCCCTTGTGTCCAGGGACAAGATTTTAATCCACAGCACTGATTTATCGAACTGAACTTGACTGAAGCAGTGAGGGACATCAACAAAGTCTTTCTAGAAAAGAGTTTTGCAATAATCTAAATGCCATCTGATGCTGTGTCAGACAAACTCTCTGCATCTGTTAGAGCCACAGGAGAGGAGGTGTAAAAGGGAGGAATGAGAAGAAAACAAATAATGCATTGCTTCTAGACTGTACTGCTGCCTGGACTCTGAATGCCCCTTTTTTCTTAGTAAGGAGTGTGCAGCGATGCTTGACAGTGCATCACGAATTTCTCTCACAAAGAAACCTCTTGTCTATTTTGTTGTCCTTTCTCTCCCTTATGGCATTTCATGTACAAGCTTTGAGGTGGTTTGGTTTTAAATGGACTGCCCTGAAATTACCCATGGCTGCTTCAATAAATTGCAGTGAATTCCTCATGGAGAGGACGTGGTTGAATAGGAGCTTTCATCTCCCTTCTCTCTCCATCTTTTCTTCTTTGCAGCTGGAGTTTTTGTTTGGCATCCTGATCACTCCCAGGATCTTTTTGTTGTTGGTTTGAGTCTGGCTAAATATAAGGGTTCAGTTGGTAAGTGTTCATCTCTTCTGTGCTGACCTACAGCACAGCTCTGAGCTGTTCTGGGGGTGCAGGCAATAGCAGGTACAGCTCTTCCTCAGTCACAACCCCATCTGACATTTTTCAGTTGCGATGGTCAGTTGTACAAAAGCAAACTGAGATACTCCTTCGTTAGTAGGTCTAGGCCAGCTGATTGTCTGCTTGTTTGTGCATCTTTTAGAGCCTCTATTATAGCTCTAATGGTATTTGTTTACAGAGCCTTTGTATCACACTCCTTGTTCTCCACTTGGGGGGTGTAAGGATGGAGCACAGCCCACGGGGGCACTGGTGGATGTCAGCTGGTCATAACCCAGCACTTTGCCCTCCAGCCCAAAGCAAACCGTGCCTTGGGCTGCATCCAAAGCAGCGTGGCCAGCAGGGTGTGGGAGGGGATCTGCCCCTCTGCTCTGTGCTGTGAGACCTCACCTGGATCACTGCATTCAAATAGAGTCTTAGAATCATTGAGGTTGGAAAAGATTATCTAGTCCAACCATGGAGTCCTCAGAACAGTGAGACCTGGCTCTGTTTTTGGAGTGCATCCAAAGGGAAATGGTTTCAACCTAATGGTTTAAAACCAAGAGAAGTGAGTTTTAGATTGGAGATAAGGAAGAAATTTTTTGCACTAAGGGCAGTGAGGCACTGCACAGGTTGCCCAGAGAAATGGTGAAGCCCCAACCCTGCAGACAGCCAAGGTCAGGGGATGGGCTGTGAGCACTGATGGAGCTGTGGGTGTCCCTGTGCACTGTGGAGAATGGGACCTGATGGCCTTGAAGGGTCCCTTCCAACTCAAACCATTCTGTGCTGCTATGAAAATCCCACTGAAGTTAGCTAGCACCTCTCCTAGACAAGACTGTTGCTGTGTAGCATTTCTGATGTACATTTAATAACAACAAAGTAATCAGTATAACTGAGGTAAATTGTTATAATAATTGCTCCCACTTTTCTCTTTCATATACATACAAGAGCATACGCTTATTATTTCACAACACATTGAAGCTCTGCAGGTTTATTTCTACTGTGCATCAAAATGACTTTCCAGAATGTCAGTGGAATATCTATGTCTTTCTCTACTCCCACATTTCTAATGCACTCGGTTGTAGAAACTCAGTGGTGTCACACACCAAGAAATTCTCATCTCCTTTGTCCACTTTTATTTTCTCTTACGCACTGACATTTGCACTTAATTATCACTACTGGGTAGAGCATGCCATCTCTCATCATTCAGTAGACCCGAGAGGATTTTGCTGGTATAGGGAACTGGAATGACATCCACATTGGAAACTGTGAATCAAATGCATTTTTTAATGATTTTCCCCAAAGTTTTGAGAGCTGCAGGAAAAGTTTACATTAGGGAATATCTAGCAAGTATTTCCACAACTATCCAGAGGATCTCTTACCAGACTTGTCTCTACACTGCATTTAACAATGTGAAAGTTCAGTATAGCCCTGACTTCAGCTTACATAAGGAGCGAAGCATGTGGATTTCAAGGATTCATTAGGAAGCAGAGCAGCATTAATGGTTTGATGGATAGCTTCACTATCAGCTCTTGAAATAATTATGTTTTGTAAGTGGAATGCATAAAGAACTCATCAGTGATGCTGGGGGATGGCAAGGCACCAAACAGAGTGAGCACAACGGAGCTGCTGAATGGGGAAGTTGTTTTTTTTTCAGCGTGAACAATGATGGCATGTTTTATGCTCTGAAGTGCCACTGGTACTCCCAAGGCAGACCTGGAGTGGGCTGGACCCGTGGTTTTGCATTTTGCAGCCACACTTTTCCAATGATAACAGAAATTTGTAGGCTGTCCGGGCTGCCAACGGATGGACTGTATTGTGTGCAAAGCGTAACATGGGTTCCACAGAAAATCTTATGGTGCTGCCATTCATTACAAGCACCAGTGGGGGACCTGAGAATAGATTTTTCAAATTTTTTGCCCCTCATAGAATGATAGAATGGCCTGGGTTGCAAAGGAGCACAGTGCTCACCCAGCTCCAACCCCTGCTGTGTGCAGGTCGCCAACCAGCAGCCCAGGCTGCCCAGAGCCACATCCAGCCTGGCCTTGAATGCCTGCAGGGATGAGGCATCCACAGCCTCCTTGGGCAACCTGTGCCAGTGCCTCACCACCTCTGGCTGAAAAACTTCCTCCTCATATCCAACCCAAACCTCCCCTGTCTCACTTTAAAACCATTCCCCTTGTCCTATCACCATCCACCCTCACAAACAGCCGTTCCCCCTCCTGTTTATCCGCTCCCTTCAAGTATTGGAAGGCCACAGTGAGGTCTCCCTGGAGACCTCATTTTCTCATCTGGAAAATATAAAAAAATAGCATCAATAAATACAGCTCAGCAGCATCACCCAAATGAAGGGAGACCCTGAGGTCCACTTGTTGTGGTCTCACTGGAGCAATGGCATGAGAATATTCCTTAATTAGTGTTTAGATATTGCTTTTTCTCTTTATGTGGTTTCACTGTACTACTCTAGCAAAAAATTCTGTACTGGAAGAAGAGGCCATCATTCACAATACTGCCTGCAGGGAAGTCCTGGATCTCTGCAGAACACTCCTGTCTAGGGAACAACCATTGTTGCACTTGCTTTTCCCCTTAAGGACACGGCCTTTTCTTCCTGGGGAGCTTATCCCAGTGAAGGCTGAGGACTGTCTCTGCATTTTCCCTTCCCACATGCCTGAGGGTGCAGGCACCAGCTCTTTTCTTGCCTCCTTGAGTTGATAGCGTGATACAGCCAAGGAGGATATCGGGAATTGGCTGTGAAGTGCTGCTCTGATGACACCACCTATCTGAAGAAGCAGCCTTGGGATTCGTATGTACGTTATCAGCATGGATGTGTTCATTACAGCATTAGTACTGAGGAGCTAATGCATTCTGCTTATAGAACACTACCATTCTGAGCCTGTGTGTAACAGAGGCAGGTTGAAGTATTGTTTCTCATCTGTGCTCTGCAGCCTTCCCTAATTGTGTCCACTTTTCAGATGGAGCAGCTACCATGCCATGTCCATCATCTGAAGTGGCCAGATGGCTGCCAGAGCCCCACAGCACCCAGGGAGGCTGTTTTGGGGACAGGAGGTTCTGCCACAGCCCAGGATTTGGGGATGGCTGTGGTGTCAGCCACCTCCTTCTGCCACACATCAGGGATAATTGGAGCCCCTGGGCAGCCAGGCTGGCTCCTGCGTGGCATGTGGGTATGCTGTGGGGTGTGCACGGCCTACCTCTGCTCCCTGCCTGCTGACCATGGTACAAGGACCATGTTGTTGCCCATAGAGACCTGGTCTAGATGCCCATTCTGAAGCAGCTGCAAGCTCAGCTCGAGTGGCACCGAGCACCTTCCTGCTATTTGCTTTCCTTCTCTTTTCAGCACGTGTCCTTTCTGCTCTCCTCTCATCTGGGATGGATTAGAAATGCTCTGTTTGCCATTCAATTAAAGTGGCCTCCCAGACACTGCAAAGTTCAAATACTTTTTATTTTTTTTCTTTTAAATATATCTTTCTGGATTTAATGGGCTTTGCAGGCTACAGTTTCAAAGCAGTTATTAATGGGATTTGTAGAAGGAGCTCTTGCTTCGTGCTCTTAGAAATAATATAAGATCCTGCCATTGGCATTTCATTTCACCGATTCAGCCTTGTCAAGACGTAGCTGTCGGGCGTCGCATTAAGGCTTGCCCTGTGCATGATGAGTCTGCAGAGTGAGGGCTGCGCTGCACTTGGCAAATTGAACAGCAGCCTGCTAATTAACTAAAATGATTGCCTTTTGCTTGCTTTGACTCTGTTACTATTATCATCATTATCCCCTGGAGAATATCTCCACTGCCGAGCTCACAAAGATGTAACAGGTGATAACCGAATCAGTGAGCTGCATTCCTCATCGCTGTGTGATGGTGATACCCAGATGGTGATGCTCTCCCATGTCTGCCATGGCCTTCCTGCTCTTTTTATGGTGTCTCAAGGATGCAAAGATTCCCATTGCATCCATCCCCTCCCCATTGGGCACCAAGGGGCCTCACCCTGCACCACTTGCCCATACCGTGCCATGTTTTCCTTAAGTGTAATTACAGGCTATTTAATGAACCAGCCAGGAAAACATTGCAGCTGCAGGTTTCAGTTCCTCGCAGGCAGCAGTGCTTTTTTTGTGCACCCCCTAAGAGCAAATGTGGTTTGGGTGGTGTAGGTTCATAGAATCATAGAATGGCTTAGGTTGGAAGGGACCTCAAGGATCATGAAGATCCAATCCCCACCACATGCAGAGCCACCAACCTCCCCATTTCATAGCAGCCCAGGCTGCCCAGGGCCCCATCCAACCTGGCCTTGAACATCTCCAGGGATGGACGGGGCATCACAGCCTCTCTGGGCAGCTGTTCCAGCACCTCACCACTCTCATAGCAAAGAACTTCCCCCTGACATCCAGGCTAAATCTCCCCTCCTTCAACTTCAAACCATTT
The DNA here is from genome assembly GCF_019232065.1 of Centrocercus urophasianus. NCBI lineage: Eukaryota > Metazoa > Chordata > Aves > Galliformes > Phasianidae > Centrocercus > Centrocercus urophasianus. The sequence goes on from NW_024884586.1 coordinate 49,757,833, forward strand.
CCCCTTCTCCTGCTGTTATCTACCCTTTCAAAGAGTTGATTCCCCTCCTGTTTGTAGGCTCCCTTTAGGTACTGAAAGGCTGCAACGAGGTCACCCTGCAGCCTTCTCTTCCCAGGCTGAACAAGCCCAGCTCCCTCAGCCTATCTTCACAGGGGAGGTGCTCCAGCTCCCTGATCATCTTTGTGGCTCTCTGGACCCTCTCCAACAGCTCCCTGGGCTCATGCCATTGTGCCCACAGACCCTTACACAGCAGCTGTGGGCCGGGGCTGTGCTTAAAGCAGGGTTTTCCAAGCAGTTGGAGGAGCAGTTGAAAACAGATGAGTTGGTCCTTGGGATGTTCAGTTCTGGTGTGAGCTGGGGCCTGGTGTCAGCCAGCAGTGCTGTGTGCCATGCATGCCTATAGGTGCAGGCGCCCCACCTCAATCATTGCTTCGGAACCCGCGCCCACCTGATCTCTGAAACCATGGAAGTGAATGAAGGCCCTCATGGGAAGTGGAGCAGGATCATAGAATGGCCTGGTTGAAAAGGAGCACAATAATCATCTAGTTTCAACCCCAATGCCATGTGCAGGGTTGTCAACCACCAGACCGGGCTGCCCAGAGCCACATCCAGCCACGATCTCTACATGCAGAGAGCACCCAGCGAGCCCAGGTGACTGGGTCTCTATTAAAAGCATGGGGTGCTGTTAAAACGCAGTTGTCCTTTTATTAATGAAGAAAAAGCAGTGACATGCTCTTAAATGATGGGAAAGCAATTATCGTTTACGCAGATGAATCGGCTGGTGTTCCCCCACCGCTGCCTCTCTCTGTAGCTAATGAAAATGTAATGCGTGTTGAAGTCATCAGCAACACATTTTTGAATTGCACATTGTACTGAGCTCAGCTTTAATAGCATCTCCTGTGAAATGACAGGCAGAAATAAATGTCCTTCAGGATGATTTATACCCCGGGTCGGGTGCGGGTTGTAAAAATACACCAAGCTTAAATCACTGTCAACCTTGGAAGAATGGCAGAGGAGGTGATGACCCCGGTTAAGAAGTAAACAAAACAACAGCGTTTCTCAATAGATTGAACTGCAAGCTGCCTTTAAAAATAAGACCTGCAGCTTTAACGTTGTCTGCTTTCAAATTAAATTGGAAATGGGGGTGGTGTGTGCATTTCACAATTGCAGTTCAAAACAGCTGAGTGGGAAACCGTAAGGCACAGCAGAAGACGTGGGGCTCAGCTGCATTAGCAACCCAGCTAAGTCAGGAGACAGAAACAGCAGCTCTGAGTGCCTGAAAGTGGCATGTTAAAGTCTTTTTGTCTGTACCTGTGTGTTGAAGTCAGGATCTCGCTGTGCTGCCTGGAAAGCCCCATCCCCTCCTGTGCACATCTCATGGATGCACTGCTGGCTTGGCAGGGCTTGCTTGAGGGGAGCACCCAGTCACACTGCAATGAGAATGCACTCACTGGGGCTCTGTTTAATTAAACACACCTTCTTCATGTGCCTGGCCCAATGGATGGGTCATTTCTAGCTTTGTCACCGCCTTTTAATACCACTTTGCAGATTTCATTTGCGTTCAGCCGAGCAAAAACATGCAGCTCACTGCAACCTGTGGCCCAGGAGCATCCTCCAAGAACTGATGGGCTGCTCTCAGTGCAGGCACATGGTGTGCAGCGCCATGGCAGCTGCTGCAGATGTCAATGAGGCCACTTAATGACTTCCCCTTTCCTGCGGGGCTTCCAGGAATTGTGTTTAATTAATTTCTAAAGCTACTGCTCCTGGTTGCCTTTTAGCAGTTCTTGTGCAGCGTTAAGTTGGTTTATGTTGACGAGATAATGTCTTTGTGAGTGCTGATGTGTAACTCATCTCAGAAGTGGAAAACTCAGTGAGATCTCTATTATTATGATAATTGCATTAAGTTCCCATCCCGAGGACGGCAGGACACAGACTGGCCATGCTATAGGTTAAAATACATGGCTTTTTCCTTTCCATCTTCTTGGGGCAGAACCCATACCTCTGTGCACACATTCCAAACTCTTTCCCCATCCGTTTCTGCTCACAGAGAACTTTGGGCTGCTACCAGAAGTTTTGATCACTTTTTATATGTGAGAGGGCTGCCAAAGTGTAAATGAGGCAATGCTACAGCACACAGTCACAAATGAAGTTACTATAGAGGATAATTAGCTAATTGCTGTTAATGACTTTGAAAGCATAGCACGCAGTCCAAAGTATCATAAAGAAATAATTTTTGTCACTTCTGTCTAACATGGTAACAAGGACCCCACTGTTTTCCTACAGTGAATTCTGTGTTTTCTTTACAGGCTGATACCTGCTGATAAGATGCTTTGCTTTCAAGTGATAAATTATCTTAATTAACTTTAATTGTTTGCAGACAGTTTTAAGCAAATTGAGACATTTAAGAAACAGAAGCAGAGTCTTCCCTTTGGCTAGGGAGTCCTCTTGTTTTTAAAAGTAATATGAGTGGGGTTACATCCCTGTGTGCAGAAGCAGGTACGGCCTCCTGGTGTTTTCTGCCTTCCCCAGTAGGGTCAGCACCTTCCTGCAGGAAGGAGGGGATGAATGGCCTCTAGTCACACCAGGGGAGGGTCAAGTTGGATGTTAGGAAAGCTTCTTCTCCAAGAGCAGTGCTGCAATGGCAGCTGCCCTGGAGTTGGGGGTTTGCCATCTCTGGAGGCGTTCCAGTATGGTGGAGATGTGGCACTGAGGGATGTGGGCGGTGGGCATGGTAAGGTGGGCTGAGGTTGAGGACTGCGGAGGTCTTTTCCAACCAGAATGACTGCACGGATCTCAGAGGCACTTGGTGTTTTATTCCACCCATCCTGTCAAACACAAAGCGCTATGAGTGGGGATTATCTTCTTGGTAGCTTTATTTTCCCAGCCACTAAATTGCTGTGCCCTGCTTTTATTGGCAATCTTCTCTTTGAATTAGAAGTTGCCTCTAAGTAGGGGAACAAAGGCACAAAGAGCCCCCAACAGTGAATGTATACAAAACCATTCAAGTATTTAGAGCTCTTTAGCAGCACAGCAGCTGTGCTCTGTGCCTTGGAGATGGGGCAGCACCCCACAGCTGCAGTGCTCCAAAGCAATGGGGAGCTGCACATTGACCACAGGTGTTCTCAGTTGTCATCAAGGAATGCTTATATTCATGGGGGTGGGATCAAGGTGTGTTCGTGTTCGTTCCTACCTTGAGGTTGTGGGAGCTGGTAAGTGCTGTGCTGCTTGTGGTTCTTTATCTTTTTTGATTTCTGGTTTAATTTTTACTGCTTTTTGCCTGGTATTTTGGCTTTTGCTGGGTGTTTATGTGCTTGGGTAAAGTGATAGCTGGATTTAGTGAGAGGAGGCTGAGCTTCTTTCTGTTGTGGGCATTGCATGTTGAAGTTTTTAGTGCCAGATTAAATGCTATTTGGGTATTACAGTTCTCTTTCTCTGGAATTAAAGAAAGGCATCCAGAAGCACTGTATTCAGTGCTTTCTTTTTTTTAATATAGGATCTTAAAATGTTAATCAAATGAGCCTATAGCATACAGCAGCCCTGGGACTGGCTGCTCACTTCATGAGATAAGTCTCCTTCTAGTAGTAACTTCAGCAAAGTGAAAATGCATTGTCATTTAATAATTCAGGAGGAAAGTGTAGTGTTAAGATGGGGGGAGGGAAGCTTTTCTTCTTTCTTTCCCTCTCCTTTCCAGTCCAGAAGGAAACGGCACTGAGTGTTTGGAAGGAGTAGCATCTTGCTGTGTGGCTAATTGCCTTGAGCTTGCAGCTGGGGGTTTGCTAGTTGCTGGGGTTGTGCAAAAGGCAGTGAATTGGCCAACTGCTTGTGCACTTGAGCTTGGATGAGATGGCAATTTTGTACTTATAAGTATAATTTAAGAGAATACTTTCTTCTTGCAAACCAAGCTGCAATACTCGAGGTGTGTTTTTTAGTTAAATGAAGGCAGCAGTTGCTTGCCTCTCTTCTGCGGAGTAATTTACCATAATGAATCCATGAAAAGCCTTTGTGATGCTAGCAGTACAGCAGAGTGGTTCCTTTCTCTCCATAGGATTGAATGGTAGAAAACTGACAGGGAGAAGTGTTGTCTGTGCTTGTTCTGTCCTAGGCATCTGCTTCTGGCTGCTGCTGGAGCCAGATGGATGCTGGCTGTTCCCAGGTCCCTAAAGGTGTCCACATGCCCAGCAGACCATTGTAGTCCCTCAATGTGGGTGCCTTATGGTACTTAGAAATGTCTGGAGTTTCTCTCCTTATTTTCACTTGTCATTAAGCTTAAAGAAGGACTGATAGTTAAATGTTACATAGCTGGTAACTGTATGGTAGGGATTCACACTCTGAAACAAGTTGCCCAAGGAGGCTGTGGGTGCCCCATCCCTGCAGGCATTCAAGGCCAGGCTGGATGTGGCTCTGGGCAGCCTGGGCTGCTGGTTGGTGACCTGCACACAGCAGGGGGTTGGAGCTGGATGAGCACTGTGCTCCTGTGCAATCCAGGCCATTCTATGATTTCCAGCTGCAGAAATTAGTATCAGCTATTCAAGAGATGGAGCCTCTTGTGTCCCATATGCATCAAGGCATCTTCCCAATGCAGCAGGATGTGATGCCTTGGGCAAAGGTCTGTGTCCTGCTGGCATCAGCCACCGACTTGCAGCAAAATATACTTGTAGGTGGCTTTGGTTTTTTGGTGGAGACAAGAATTCCTTCGGTGCTTTCCACTTGCACAAAAGCTAATAAACAATTGGACTTCACCAGTGGGTACCAGTTGTTTCTAAGTTGGAAATCCTTGCATTATATTTTCCTGTGTGTCAGCTTTACCTTATGTGCACAGTCACCACCAGAGCATGTACCCAAGTGGAGCTCAGTCTTGACTGCTTCAGCAGTGCTGGTGAGAGGATGTGTCTGGGGTGCCCTATTGCTTTTTGTAGTGCAATGGAATGGGCTGATCTCTGCAGCTCCTGCATGACAGAATGAGACCCACAAAGGTTGTGTTTGTCACATTTGGACTTCAGGTTTGTGTGTGGATATAAACAAAATTGGATATCAGTTTGAATGAAAAGTAATTGTACTCTTTAATTCTTACTGTGACCAACAGTTTTGCTGATTGTTTCCAGTACAGAAAAAAGAAGTCTCTTGGAATGTGATCCTTTTTGGCTGTGGTTACATCTCTGTGTCCCTTCTGTGCTTTGAAGGTTGAAAACAGTAATAGTTTTTCAGTCTTGGCAGCTCATAATCTTGCTTTCTGATACAGAAAGCAGCACCAATGAACCAATCTATTTGCTGAGCAGTTACAGCAGGCCAACAGTGCATGTTTGGGCTGTTCTCTCATTTTCCTGACCTGACATCTAACAAGAGGTCTGGTACCTTGTTTTGGGTGTCTGGTTCTCTAGGTAATCTCACTCATGTTACACAACTGGGAAGAGGTGTGATCCTGACATGAATCAAATGGGATGTGTTGTAACAACTTGAACTCATCCCACTTCTACTTTGGGTTGCAGGGTGGGAGTGGGAAGCTCAGGGCTGGCAGTGAGTGGCTGGATGCCTTCTGTCCGTTTAGCAGAGCTGCTCTTTCCTTCTTCCACATGTGTTAATTCTAGAGATCTGGTTGGACAATTTGGGCATGAGAAAAGCGATAGTGATGAGTAATCTTGTACTTAAACACACAAGATTGTGCCCCAAACTCAGTTGCTTGCAGGTGTGCATGTGCCTGGCTGTAGCTCAGCCTGCACCCTCTCAAACAGAGAGATCTGATATCAGCAGTCATGGCTTTTTGTTCTTTTTTTTTTTTTTTTTTTCCCCCCTCTTTTTGGAGATGCTGATGGGAAGCAGCTATAAGTTAAATGCAGAGCCATGGGCAGTTCCAAGGGTTAGAGGGGCAGTGCTGCTGGAGAAAGGGTGCAGCTGGCGGGGATGCATTGGCCCTGTATGAAAGCGGTTGAAAGCCTGAGGTTGGGTCCTGTGTTGTCACATCACCCAGCTGATGTGACCCAGATGTGGCAGCTGCACAGGTGTGCTGGCATCAGTAGTCAGCTGTGAGATAAATGCAGTGGGGTCATAAAGAGGCCAAGGAAGGTTTCCTGGGATGGGGAGGATGGGTTGAGTGCTGGGGATGCACTCGGATGGCAATGCCTACATGCACAGGGCTGTTACCCCAAGCTGTTCGGCCCTTCATCTGCACAGTCTCACAAAGTTGGGCAGTTCCTTTTCCCTTCCCTTGAAGGCTTCAGAAGCATCCATTGAAAATCTGTGCAGGGCATTCTTGAAGCATGCTGATTGCCTCCTACAGGTTCTGTAGCATGAATGCATGCTCCTCTTGTGCATATGCAGATAGCTTACATCCGATACACTGCTGCACTGATTTCCCTGTGCCAGGATGGGTTTTGTACTAATTTGGAATCAAAGAACCTCAATGTAATTGCTTATCCAAATAAGAAACTAGTTGCATATAAAATATTTATATTAATTAGGAAATTAATCGCTTATCTAATAATGCTAAAACAAGTTCTGTGAATCTCAGAGATGAGAGCAGCCTCTCTAAGGATGACTAAAATGAAGAGTCTACTTCCTCTTTGAGGTTTGCTGAAGTTTAAAGGCTCTCTTTCAGAATAATCTAAGGAAAAAAACCCAAACTGTTTCAGAGAAAAAAGCTCTTTATGCAGCAGATAGGAGTGTTTGAGCAACTTCAGTTTCTGTTAAAATCTCATGGAACTCAAAGAAAGCTTCAGAAGAATGAGCTACATGAGGCGTTTGGTTTCATTTGGAACATTGCTGGGTTGTGTCCAGCTTGAAAATGACTTCTTTAAAGTACTTTGGGTAAGCCATGCATTTAACTGTATTGGTTAAAGATAAACTAGTATCACTGAGGCAGTGTGCAGGATGTTTCTGGTGAATCAGACAGGATTAATAAGATTTCCTTGGCTGGTGATAAACTGAGAGAAGAATCTCTGGGCCTTTAGGGATAATGATGTGAGAGTAAAAGATCAAGGAGCTTGGTGTGTGTGTTCTGGAGAGCCCAATCAGCTCCCAGTTTCTGGAGTAATTTGTGTATCAAGAAGCAGCTCAATAGATTATTATTTCATATGTTGTTTCAATGTTTTGGCAGAAGTATTGCATTAGAGCTGTGAAGATGGCATCTCTTCATTGAAGAAGGGGCAAGACAAGGCATCAGGTCAATGTTTTTAAGCAATCAAGATGTTACATTACAAGTAATGTTACAGGAGGGAAGGCATCTTATCAATGCCAGGCTGGCTCACTCTCCCATCCCATGCTGGCTCTCCTGCCCAGCTGTGGGCATTCCATGTAGATGCTTCTCCTTGCACATGGGGCTGCATTAGGCAGGATGCTGCCAGCAGGTCAGAGACATGAATGCAAGGGCTGTGTGCTGCGGCCCATGGAGGCACAGCCACTGCTTTCCAGTTCTCTCCAGTAGGTAGGAGAACCAACACCTGCAGAGCCCACATGCATCCAAGACAGAACATGCTTTTTTGCATGCTGTTCAGGTTTCTGTCAGTAGCACAGGTCTTTTTTTGGCTGATTTTTAATTAAGAATGTACATCAATTGCTTTTGAATAACTGCTTTCCATCTATGCTGACAATAAAAGCCTGTCTAAAGGAGGGGCCATTAATATCATCTTCCCCTATGAGGAATGTCTTGCTCATGAATTTAACTGAAAATAAAGCTAATAACATAATTATGCAGAGTAGAGACTTAACAGCAGAATAAAGAACAGGGACACCTGTTTATCATGGTAACTGGGGAAACATAAGTGATGAGAGAAGTGTACACTTGGACTGGAGGGAGCAGGAGGAAAATGGACAGATTTTCAGGGAAATAAATGGAGAGGTTATCTTTCTGTGACCATCGTGGAAATAACTGATGGGTGGCACCTCAGCTATTCAAACCTTGTTGTTCCAAGTGGCATTGATGTTTTCTCTGTAATATTTTCTGGAAAAAAAAAAAATAGAAGAATGGCTGTAAGGCTTCCTTCAGGCAAGGTGGGCTTGCATCAGTGGTGCAGAAGTGATGTGTTTTGGTGTGGCTGGTAAATCAGGAAAACAAGTGACACCTCTCAGAAGGAGAAAAGGAAATGGGGAGGATTTGGGGGACTTGTGAGGAAGGCATCTGAGGAGAGCTCTATTTCCTTTCAATGCCTCTGTGCTTTTAGTGCACAGCTCAGATGCAACCCCACCAGCTGGCACGTGCCAGCCCCATCACTCACAGCACGCTTCAGCTGGAAAGGCTGTTCTTCACCGTGCCTCCGACTTGCTGGGAACTGATGAGTCTGTCAGGGAGAAAACAATCAACGTTTGTCATTTCTTATCTGCTGGGCCTGCGTTTAGCTGAGTGTGACACAGATTGTGATGCTCTGACAGGGTCAAGGACTCCGGCTCCTGCTGCGCTCCTTGGGCTGATGATGTTTACTTTGGTGCCAGAAGCTTTACTTTTCCCTACCTTCATTGGTGTAGGTACTAAAACAAGTTTGGAGAGGTTGGTGTCTCGATTTGTGTACCCTGTTGTGTGGGGCTGCTGGTCTTGTAGCGTTTTTCTGCCTTCTGATCACACTTTCTCAATCTGAAGTGTTTTTAGGTGGAAGAGCTCAAGGTACTCCAACAGCAGTTCTATTACTTTGCACGTAACAAACTGATCTTTTCCTTTTGTAAGAAGAACCATCAGGAATCCAGAGGAGGGAGTTGCGATGAAGACTGCTTCCTTGTGGCAATGCTGACACTTTGTTAGGTGACAGATTAAGCAAAAAACCTTCAATGCAATATTATCCAAACTGTCTGCGTTTCTGCCCCTCCTGCTTTCTGCTTTCCAAACTGTTTTTTGAAGACCTCTGCCTTGGTTGAAAGATGATGCACAAACCCCAGAATGGTGAAGGAATGGTTTCAAACAGCAAAGTCACCATAGGGGAGAAATCGGGAGTCATTCCTCTCCCTTGGGTTCTTCACTGCTTATAAACTTCAGAGATTTGAATGACTGAAGACTCCCTTAGTGCTCTGGAACAGGTGGCACAGCTGTCAGCTGCTGGCAAGGGGAGAGCTTTCAGCCTGAAGAAAGACAACAGAAAGGTACAAGAGAAAACTATAAGGCAGGGGAGCAACCACTGGTTGTTGACATGGGGAGGATTGCAGGGGTGTGGAATGAGTCAGATCTAAAACAAATGAAGGAAAATTATAGCTTTTCCCACCTTCTTTGGCAGCAGAAAGCTTCTAAACAGTTGATTCCAGCTTCTTGTATTATCAAGGAGAATAGGAAGTCTGTTACAGCTACACCTGTCTGTGTGGTTCTGAGAACGTGCAAAACTTGGTAAACAGGCAAGAAATGAACGTGAAGATTAATTAAATCCAAAATTTGCCATAAAAAGGAATAGCTGACACTGGTGCATGGGAAATCACTGGTGCATCTCAGCAGGGGAGATTCAGGCTGGACATTAGGAGATATTACTTTTCGGAAAGGGTGGTCAGGCACTGGAATGGATGCCCAGGGAGGTGGTGGAGTCACCGACCCTAGGGGTGTTCAAGGAAAGGCTGGATGTTGTGTTGAGGGACATGGTTTAGTGGGAGCTATTGGGAATAGGTGAACGGTTGGACTGGGTGATCTCTCAGGTCTTTTCCAACCTTGGTGATTCTATGATTCTATGATTTTTCCCTGCTTAAAGGGAGAGGATAAATACAATATTAATTTTTTTTTTTTTTTTTTTTTTTTTTACACTTGAGTGAACACTAATTTTTGTAATTGTATTTATTGGGTTTGGCTATGTTGAAAGATAAGGGATAATTACATTCTTGCCTGATGGGAAAAAGCCTTCAATATTATACCTTTTTTAATATGTTAACAATACTGTAATATTCAGGAGTTCAATCAGATAATAATTAATGACAAAAGAAAACATTGTTAATGAATGATTTCCATGAACTTGATCTGTTTCCTGAAAATCCTTCTGTTTTCTCTCTGTAAATATGTACTGCTCAGAACTGAGAGCCATCCCAGCCCCATTTGCTGGCTGGCTGTTGTTGTGTGATGGCTGGTGTGATTGTGTGCTGTCAGCTGGGCAGAGTATTTTGGTGCTCTTTCCAGTTTTGATTGGGTTTCCCAACTGTTCCTAACCTTAGGTTACCATTTTGCACCTGCTGTAATGTTCACACATTGTTTACACCTTTCCTCAAGTGCTGTTGACTGATGTTATGGAAAAAAACACAGTATCCAGGGCTTTGTTCATACAGCCATAAGGACTGCTGGATTTCTTAATCTGCTTTCAAACCAGATTGTGATGGCACTGGCAAGCTTGCATGTGTATAGCTGTATAAATAAATGCGTGTGACTCCGAATTGTCTGTTGATTTCTGGTGGGATTTTAGATGGCACTCAAATTGATCTTCCTGTGTCTCAACAAGTATTGGAACCAGGTTCCCTGGCTTTGAGTTTCTCTCCTCTTCTATTTCTTGAAGGCTGCGTTATTGAGTGTAGTTAACTGCTTGATCCATATGCTGTTCATTGCTGTTTAGAAGCAGCAGTCTATTAAGAAGATCATTGCTGGCTAATGCCTTAATTGCCAGGAGGAGCAAGTTATTCAGATATCTCAGTTGCATGAAATCTATTTCCCTGCTCTGTCAACAACAGAGGGTGTTGGGAAGCTGTCCTGCCTCTTCAGAAGCCCTGGGTTCTGGATAGGGGCAATGCAGGCTCAGGAAGGAAAGCAATTTCTAAAAGTAGCTGTGGGGTTGGAATGGGGAGAGAAGACAAAAAAGGAGGTATGAAGGAAGCAGCTTTACCATCTGTTTTTGTGCTGGAGAAATTTTGTTTTGATTGTATTACCTTAAGGGTGAACACTTGAGTCTTGTGGCTGATTTACCAGGTATCAAGAGAAGGGTTTAAAGGTCGTAGAGTGGCCTTGGGGTTTCCTTACCTACTGAAGGACTGATGCTTCCCTTGTGCCACCATCTGCGTAACAGCACTGGGAAGCTGTGATGGATTCTGATGAAGATCATCTGTTTCATCCTGTCTGTTACTGCCTGTGGTTCCCAATAATTTGAATAAATAATAAAAAGAAATCTTGGTGGAAGTCGTACAGTGGAACACTAAGTGTTCCAACGCATGGGGAAGTGGAAGACAGCAAAGGAAAGCTGAAGGTGACCGGGGGTGGCTGTTTCTGGTAAAACCCAGAGTCTCCATGCATGGAAATTGCTTCAAGGATTGCTTTTGATTTCTCCACCCAAGTCATAACTTTGGGCTCGAGGCAGTTTTCCAGGCCTAGGGATGTAAAACACCTCCCATGCTGACTCTATGGTGTAGCATTGCCCGCCTTAAGCCTGTGGTGCCAGGCTACCATGCAGCAGGGACTTCAGACTAAGCCATGCTCATAAATACTCGATACTGTCATGGTTTTAGTACGGTCCCATTGCTCCTGCAGCAGGCTGAGGGGTGTGACTGAAGGCTTCAAGTGTCTTTTTCTTTCTTGGAAGAGATGAGCAAACAATATTCAAGTTAGAGCTCTGTCACACTGAGGACAGCTACTCCTGCCCTGAGTAGCTCTGGTGTAGAGCTACTTCAATCAAAGATATGGCATGCAGCATATAATACTTCAGTGCACCTCCTTGTCTGGTCAACCATTGCATGGGATTCCTGCTACTGCTCTGTAGAACAGCATCTTGCAGTGGCTTTTGCAACCGATAGTATTTTGGAATTAAGTCCTTCCTGGATTAAGGAAAATGGAGCACTGAGCCATGGACAGGCACATGGAGGAGCCTCTCTGTATGTCCTGGCTGCTTCCTGCTTCCACCTTGATTTTTGGAAAGGTCTTTCCTCATTCTGGACTTAACCATCAGTGGGTAGAGCTGATGTGAGCTTGTGGAAGCCCGGTCCTGTTTGCTGGAGTGCTTGGGCAGAAAGCTCATGAGATACAAACAACAGAATACTAAGAGTTGTATGAAATGCATTTGGAGAAGGGCAGTTTCTTCAAACCCAAGAAGAGTTTTTGGAGGACAGTAATTGTCTCGACTGGTCTACCTGAGTCAGGAGAGGGTTGGTTGTTTAACTCTTACTAAACAGAGCAGAAATTATGCGATCAATGCTCTGTAAAACTCTTGAAATCTGTGTCTTAAGGTTTAATTAAACATCTTGAAAGCCGTTTCCCATTTGTATCCTCTGGAGAGGGCAAATAATATTGCAGCTTGGTGGTTTAGTGAACTTAAAAGAGTGAGAACTGGACAACATCTTTCTGTGGCTCTCACTGAAACTATTGATGCATTTAGGACATAAAGCCTGGTTTGGGGTTCTGAGGTGGTGCACTATTTCTCCTCTGTTGCTGTTTGGAACAAGTGTGGGGATTTGGCTGTATGCAAACCTATCTTACTTTTCTATCTGAAATAACCTGTTCTGGTGGAAACAGACCTGAATGTTGCAGTGGGAACCTACAGCAGGGCCCTGCTGCAAACATTTGGCCCGCCCCCCCCCCCAAAAGAAGTAGGCTGTAATTTGGCAAAATGAAAAAGGGAGAAGACAGTTCAGTGCAAGAAAATGAGTATTGACATTAGCTAAGAGCGTACCATTTTATGTCAGGAAGTCAATAATAAAGTATAAAGAGCAGCAAGCTTCAGCAAACTGCTGCATCCTTTTGCTCTTTAGAAAAGGTAGTGAACTTTATTCAACTTCTTCAGGAGGTGCCAAAGCAGCCTTCCTCTGTAGCCTGGCTGAGCAGAAAGTTGTGGTGGCTGTCCAAAAATCAACAGTCTCTCCAGGCTTGACCTTTTAAAATCCAAGCTTTATTCTCACCTTCAAATTCATTTATATGTGGAAGAGGAATTGGAGTTAATCTTCTAGCTTCCCTTCCTCAGATTTATATCTATCTATATAGGTTGCACAGGTAATTAATAATCAATAGTGTTCGTGAGAGCTGTGTTTCTAAAAGAAAAGCTGCTCTGCAAAGAAAGAAGTCTACTCAGTAGATTGCTATCTGATCAGCTAGATGTTGTTAGGTCACTACCAGCACAGAACAGGAGGGCTATCATGTAAGCCTAATGGGTGTTCTGTCCTCACACTTGATTATTTTTAGATAAAATGTGCATAACTGATGAAAAATGTAACTACTGCCTTTTCGGACTCCTCATGCTTTGCATTCTCAGCAGAGATACAGGAACAGCACCTATGATTAAATTCACTTCTGTCATTTTTGCAAGCTTGATTTACGATAGCCATGTGGCAACGCATCCCAGCAATGCCTTGTTTGAACAAGTGCCAAGCTCAGATTCTGCAGCCCTCAGACAATGGGAGAATAACAGCCACTCTGGAATAGTGAGGAGCCCTATGTCCAGAGGGTAGCACAGTGAGGGGATGTAGCTGCTACCAAAACCACTTGGTTTCAGCCCTTCATCCACCAGCTCCTTGCTGGCACAGCAGATATGGCACTAAGGACGCTGTTTCTTCACCCTGTGGGGATGCACTGCTGACAGTCATCCTGGTCATCAAGATCTTGGCACGTGTTCTCTATCAGCAGCCCTTCCATAACTTAATCCACAAACACAAACTGATTATCAGCAGTTAGAAGTCCTCGCGGAGGAAAGCAAGGCTTAGTGTGCTTTTTCCCACTCTCTTTTCTGTGACTCTACAAAGCAATGTTGGTTCAGCTCATTGACTCTGTGATGTGCAGACTGCCAGTCCAGCACGCGCAGCTTCCCAGGAGAGAGATGCCTATTGAGCCCTCAGTCCAATGTTAATGAGAAAACATTAATTTCACAGTAGTGGTCGCTCCTACCAGTGTTAATTGCTCTCTTTGGGATGTTGTGCATTGCCCTCATCACCGTTCTGAGTGGTCCTACCCAGAGATGGGTACTGCAGAACAGCATCCCACGGTCAGTGTTTCAGATTTGCATGCTTGCAAAGTGTGTTAATTTGTGTCATAGCTGCCTTGTGGGGCTCAGCTGTTCTTTCTCTCCCCTGTTAGGGTGCTGTTGGGGTTTCGCATGAGGTATGTTGCAAGTCAATACTTCTTGACAGGGAATACAAGTTTGGAATGTAACTGATCATTTCTATCTTATTTTAAAAATTGTTTTTAAAATATTAAAGCTTAGCTTGCAGAGGTAGAGGTAACATCTTCACCCTGAACTACCTGCATTAATATTAATCTCTGAAGAAGTTACTAATATTATTTTTTCCCCCCCTGTATGTTTACAGCAAGTTAAAGAATAGAATAGATCAGTAAGAGATGTTGTTTATCAGCAGATAGGATCCAGCAGGTTGTCAAATCCTGTCTGGATGGAGGACAGCAGAATTTCAGATTGCAACTCTTTTTATACACTTTTATACTATCTGTAGTACAGTTTATTTTTTGGTCTGTTACATTCGGTCAGATTCTTGCCTATTAATTGAATGAAAAATAAATTTAACAGATCTGTAAACAAAGAAAACAACTTGGAGGCTTGACTGTATTTCTGCCTGGCTCTTTCTCTTATAAAATCTACTTAAACTTTTTTCATCTATAAGAGATTGCACTTCTAAATCCCTTTTAGTTAACTATACATTATGTTCTGTAATGACATTTCTTTCATCTTGAAAGCTGTTTGGGGCAGTGATTTCCTTCACAGAGTGAGAGAGGAGGAACAAAACAGACTACAGGTCTTTTGGTGAGTAGAAGTGGATGTGGATTAGCATGTATATGTACATATGTTTTTAAATGCAGATTTGTATTTGAGAATGAACTGATGCTTTTTAGAACTATGTGCCAGTAGTGGAGTTTTCTCAATGTGGTGCTGCTAATGGGCTGGTGCTCAAGCCCTACCTTTCTTATGCAAGCTCACCACTCTGACTTGATGAGACTTGCAAAGTTGGCTACAGTCCCTCTAATTTACTTACTGTAAATGTACATGCAGACTCTGAAGGCTCCCTTATTTCTTATTTTTAGTTTGGAAGTATTTTTGTTTTTGATGAACTTACAAACATCTTGCACTGTTGGGCTCCTCATAACCATCTATTCCTTTAGATGTGTCAGTTGTCTGGATGGTTGTCTGAAACAAACTGAACTTTTGCTGTTCCCAGCTTTCATGGACACCTTAAGTGTATTCTGTGAATGGAGGCCCCGGCATTTTAGACTCTTAGAAGTATTGCCGCAGGCCTTTGGTTCTGTTGTCTAGTGCTCTCTCTTGGTTGTATGTGTCAGGAGTCTTTTTCAACTACCAGACCAAATCCCTTCACTATTCATTAGGGTGTGGGAGGAAGGGAAGAAGAACGCAGACAGGAGGATGCCCTTGGCAGCTGGTGTGTCAGGTCCCCAAGCTGTTGCTGGGTTTTCCTCTCTTACTGAGATCATGCAAGTCAATTAGGACACTTCTGACCTCCAGAAATTAATTCCTGAGCTCCCAAATCCTCAATTTCTCCAGCAGTACAGCAGCGCTGTGAAGTGCTTTCATTTTTGTAACTCTTTATTAGGAAATTGAAAGCAAAGGGTGGCTCCGGGTTGCCCTGATCATTGAAGTTCAGCCCTCCAGGCTCTGATAATCCAGTCCCTCATTTTGTGTTAGTCTTTAAAGCTGCTAAATGGGATGTACCAATTACTGCAAACAAAAAACCCTTTGCTTTTATGTGCTTCAGGCAGTTTACTGGAACAGTGCTGTGTGTTTTTAAGGCCCTTCTCAATGGCTTTTGTGTACTTGTCCTGCTCAATTTTGAGGGAAGCCAAAACTTTGTTAGTATAATTGATGTCTTAAGAGTATAATTTGAGTCAATAGATATAATCAAATATTTGTTATGGAAAGGGAAATACATCTGTGCAGAAAAGGCTTCCGTGATAATGTATTAAACAGGTGTTACATCTACCCTTTGCTTCATCTCACACTGGGGCTGGCCCTGGAGTGTCCATGTTACAAAGGAGCACAGTGCTCATCCAGCTCCAACCCCCTGCTGTGTGCAGGTCGACAACCAGCAGCCCAGGCTGCCCAGAGCCACATCCAGCCTGGCCTTGAATGCCTGCAGGGATGGGGCATCCACAGCCTCCTTGGGCAACCTGTGCCAGTGCCTCACCACCCTCTGGATGAAAAACTTCCTCCTCATATCCAACCTAAACCTCCCCTGTCTCAGTTTAAAGCCATTCCCCTTGTCCTATCACTATCCACCCTCCTAAAAAGCCATTTCCCCCTCCTGTTTATATGCACCTCTCAAGTATTGGAAGGCCACCATGAGGTCTCCCTGGAGCCTTCTCTCATGTTGGGGTTCTTTGCCAAGAGAAATGCAGTATCCATGCTGGTGGCTTCTTCATTCTCACACGTCCACATGGGGTCAGTTGTGTGTTTGCTCATGTGCTTCTGTGCTTTTTCTTCATGTCCTCTGCTCCAGCACTGCATCTTCATTTGCTATGTACAGCAGCTCTAAGGAAAGTTAATGTGAACAAAGAAATAGTATATTATGCTGCTAATGTGTACACTGCTAATGTGAGCATGGGCTTCTGCTGCAGCTGAGCAGCACAGCAGTATTCAAACTCGCAGTATATTTTTAGTCCTGATGTGAAGGAGCTGGGGAAGAGCCTGAGAGAGAAAAACATCCAAAGGCTGTTTAAGCTGTGCTGTGTACAAAGCTGTCATTAGAAATACAGCTTAATATCCTTGCAAACTTGGTTCCTGCATGCTGGAGGTAGGGCTATGAAAAGTTGATTCCCTTACTGTAAATATGAAACAGCTGAGGATGTGGCTTTTTCTGGCATGGGTGTGGAATATTCTGCTTTCTCTGCTGGGTGGGCAAGCCAGAAAAGATGCTGTTCTCTCTGCAGTGAACACTGCCTGTCATGTGAAGGACTGTGATTTTAGGCACAGCCTTTCATACAGCTGTTCTCGAAGTGATCTTTTTGGGATTCCCTTGTCAGCCCTAGGCTGCCAGCAGCTAATAAGTGGCTTAGGCTTGTCTAAAGCCTGCCCTAAGGCTCCCTTTGTGGCTGTAAAGGAGGTCTGTTAGTAGGAAGTAATGGGAAACCTCCCAAAACACCTCCTCTGGGGCAGTCATTCTTCAGAGGCTCAGCCCACAGCCTGTAAAGGGAGCTTAAGGAAAGGACTGAAGTGAGAAGTCCTATGTGTTCTACTCAATTGGAGCTATAGAGGTCCCGTCCACTCACTCCCCAAAACATCTTGCAGCGGTACTCTGCACGCAGCTCCTATCCACAGGTGGTGTAACTCAAAGGTACAAATGACATCAGTGCTCTTCCTGACCCAATGGGTTCTCAAAGGGGTAGAAAAGATGCAGAGATCCTCTGCTGTCATGGACTGTGTTGTTCTGTTCAGCTGGGATACATGGAGCAGCAGGGCCTGGGAGATGCTCCACAAGTGCATTAGAAAGCAATGCTACTGAGCAGAGTTAGGAGCAGGATTCCTTCCAGTTTTGGTCTACGACATCAAGATTTATAATAAATGGCTTCACTTCATGGTGTCTTTTTTTTTTTTCCTAATTGTAAAGTTGGTTACTACCAAGTTGTAGTATATACTAGTATGTACATAGTAACTACTGCTATGGGTTACACCATAGTAACCAGTGAGGTTTCTTGGGCCAAGCTGACATCTACTGCACTTGAATATCTTCAGTGAGAATACAGGGTGCAACGCAGACAATTTTTGTGCAGTGGGAATCCAACATGATGAGAGTAGGGGAGCAGGCTGAGCAAAGGGAGCTTAGGGAATGTGTTAATATACATTAACCTGAGGTGTTTTTTTCTTCTCCGATGTTATAGCTGCTGCAATCCTGAGTTCCAGCATGTGCAGTGTCCCTCCTTAGACATGCAGATTGATTTGAAGCATAAACCAACTGTTCACAGTTCAGCACAGCATCATTTATCACCTGCTGATTTCACCCCAGCCAGCAGCCACCCCTTCTGCACTGTGATGCTAGTAAAGAGCAAGGCTGTGTTTTGCAAAGTTGTTTTGATGTTTTTGTTGTTGCTGTTTTATTTTTCTTTCAACTAATTGCTTGCAGTGCTGCTACAGTTGGTTTGTGGAAAATGCTGTGGAAGAAAATTGCTATAATGACAGAAAGCCATTAGGAAATGGCTCTTGTTTTAGCTTTCCAAGGGGAATTATCAGGTATATTTAAAGGCATTTGGGTTCTGCAAGGCTTAAAAGCTTTCTGAGTGGGGAGCCTTGCAGTCATTAATTTAGTGGCTAGAATCTGGGCTAAGCCTGCAGTGATCCTGTTTGTAATCCAAGAGTTTCAGTGGTGTTGGATACCTGCATAAGAAAGAGTTGTCCTTCAGTAGATGATGAAGGTGACAAGAGAGCGGGGTCTGCAGGAAAACCAGTCCTTTGGTGACCAGACAGGAAAGAATGGAAAAGATTTTTGGCACGTTTGTTCATCATAAATGAACAAATGTTGTAAATGCAGTGATGGTTGACCTGGGGCTGGGAATCATTGTTTTGTGGCCATGGTTTAACAGTGGAATAAACTAGACTTCAGTATCTGCACTGTGTGATGCAGAGGACCTCAGCTGTGTGCAGGGAAGCAGTGGCCCCATGTAAATTCACAACCACTCAATGTTTTGGAAAGCTTTGACTTTGTGCCCCTGAGCAGTATGCAGAATCAGGTGTTGCCTTTCCTCCTTTTTTTACAGCTACCACTGAAGCATGAGCTTTGCAAAACCCTTCCTTTTTTATGCTCTCTCTATGCACATTTGTGACTGTATACTCACACCTGAGATGGATTGAGTTTGTGTCAATAGATAGTCTAGAAAAATATTTACCAGCCTTGGTATGTTTTGTGGTCTCAATCGGAGAGCAGTTCTGTTGACATATGGACAAGATAATGGAGGAAAACATTATTGCCCATTGCTGTCCATCTCCTTCAAATTCTGTTTGAACAACTTGAAGTGACACCTGGAAGAACTGATCCCAACCTTTGCGTGGCAGGGCTGTCAATTTCACTGAGTGTGTATCTGAAAGCTTGTCCACCTTCTCCAGTTGTAGTAGTTGGACCATCTAGTTTCTCCCTCTTCATGCAAAATGAATTTGTTGTTTAGCTGAAAAGCAGATTAGTAGCTTGTGTTTTGCAACTGATCATGTTGGTCTAAAAAGAAAAGTATCATTTTTACTCAGATGTATAAACTTAGTCTTTTCTATCAGTTTTCATGGTTACAGCAACAGAAATGCATTTCGCTATGACTGTGGAGAGGGTTCCTCACTTTGTGCTTGTTTATTTCTTTTTCTTGGCATAGTCAGGGAGGATGCCCACCTCATTGCCATACATCTGCCTGAGGCTAGAGCAGATCTGTGCATTCCCTGCTGTGCTCTGCCCTATTGCAATAAAACCAAAAGAGCAGAATGTTCATGGTGTCTTTGTGGATGAACAGAGAGCTGATCGTGTATACCTTCAGAGGATGGCCTGGGAAGAGTGGAAAAGTCACACAGGGAGAGTGGTGAGGCACTGTTCACAGGTTGCCCAAGGAGGCTGTGGATGCCCCATCCCTGCAGGCATTCAAGGCCAGGCTGGATGTGGCTCTGGGCAGCCTGGGCTGCTGGTTGGTGACCTGCACACAGCAGGGGTTGGAGCTGGGTGAGCACTGTGCTCCTGTGCAACCCAGGCCATGCTGTGAAGAAGGCTGGGCACGGGTGAACGGCATCACTAACGTGTTAAAGCCCATATGATGCCATCTGTTAGCTGAGTGTTGTCCAACCTTGGGAGCATCACTTAAATGTATGCTGGTGCTGAAAAGGTGTCCAACTACTTTTGAATTAGTTTCATGCTCCTATGTGAATTAAGCCAATGAGAACACAGAAAACAGGACAAATGTTGCACTAACTCATCTTCAAATGATTCAGTTCTTGGGCTCCCAAAGTGCATGTCCAGTCTTCTAACAGAAGTTAGCAGCTTGGATAGTCTTGAGTAACTACTTCTAAGCTTTCCTTGTATGAGATGGGATGTCACCTTTGTGTTTTCAACTCCTTATGGGTAGTTAAATCATTTTTAAAAGCATTTGTTGTTTTGAACTTTTTGGTTACTATAATGATCTTGAAAGTTTCAGCACATCTGGGTTTTGCTGGTTTGTCCCTTTGAACTGCAAATGCCTCTGCATTCATGGGATTTCATTTGACCTGAAGTGTTTGTTGTTCTGAGGTAGTGTTTCCCTTGTTTTCCCCCCTGCCCCCCCCCCTTTTTTTTTTCTCCATTTTTAGTTTCATGTTTATACCCAAATGCAAACACGTTAAGTCAGTTTGACTGCTATCCTTGATAGGATATTGAGATATAGCATACTAAATTACTTTAAATAATTGTATTTTCATTTTTCTAGCCTTCCCTAACCACTGGAAAAAAAAAAAAAAAAAACCTTCTATACTGGAATCAGCATCTTCTTTGTAAAATAATGTATGAAGAAAAACTTGTTTAGAACTGGGTGAAATGTTGAGCTCAAATGTTGTTTGATAAACTGGAGAGGATAAGGAACCACAAGACAGATGGTCCTATGCTTTTCTTGCCAAGTTCACCCAGCCATCAGGAGACAAAACATTAGGTATCTTTTGCCAAAAAAACATAGATTCTTTATTATTGGCTAATTAAAAGCAAAATAAAAATCAACAACAACAACAAGAAAGAGATTGGCACACTGTGGTGTGGTAATTATGTATCTATTAATCAGGAAGAAAATGAAAAAACAAGAGTGCTCCTGAGATCCTGTAGAAAGCTTTGTGGTGAAAAATAAGTCGAAGCCAGTCCAGTCATGGTAATAAAAGCAATAAAAGATACGTGGAAATGAGGACAGTAAAAAGTTTGAATGAATTTAATTTTGGAAATCATTGTACTGTTTAAAAAATATGTAAATGAGAAACGAATGGCTGTACAGTAAGGGAACATAAGGGGAAATGAAAAAGGGAGCTCAGAGGTTGGATGATAAACTCGCTCCGTATTAATGATGGCAACAAATGCATAACAGTCTTTCAAAGCCTATGATGTGCTATTACAGCAATCAAGCATGAACAGTATTTAGCATCCAGCAACTGTTGTCAATTTTTCATATTCCTGGGCATTCCTGACAACTGTTTTGCCAGAGGCAGGAAACTGTTCTTTGGAAGCATTAATTGGGAACGTGCCGTAGATGCTGAAGCACTGTGCTGGGGCTGGGATGTGCTGATTGCACTGCTAATGAGCTGCTAGTGATGATGGAGGACATGGGCTGAAGGCTTTCAGTCCTTTTCTCTGGAGGCTGGTGCTGTTTGCTTGAGGCAACCCTATTCCAACCAGACTTCAGAAGAATTCCATTGCTCCTGTTGGGTGTTGTGCTTCCAGTGAGACATCCCACTTCATGCCAGTGGGTGGCTGTTGTAGGCCTGGAGAGCATGGGTCTGTGTTCCTGGGGTGATGGTGTCTGATGAGTTTGGAGCTGTGACTGTAGAAGTGGCCTCAGAAGAAGGTTATAGCAAATACTGTTGTCCTTCCTCAGAGCTTTTGAGGAAATCGTACACAGTTGGACATAAGAAAAGTTTTGATCCCCAAGTATGACTTAAGGGCAGGACCTTAAGTTTGCTTGCGTATTTTTGACAGGAATGATTTCTCAGTTACCCTCCTGAGAACCTATCCTTGCTCCTTATTTTGCCCTTCAAGGACTTTAAGCCAGTCACTGGAATCCTTCAGCTTCTTCTGCATCCTCTGCTCTCAAAGTCCCATGTGCTCCTTCAAGTCCTCGCATGCTCAGTTCTGTGGGTGCCCCATTCCTAGAGGTGCCTGAGGCCATGGATGGGTCCCTGGGCAACTGATCTGGTCAGCACCCAGCTCATGGAAGGGATGTAGGCTGTGAGGTCCTCCCAACCAGAGAGATGTGGGCATGCAGCAGCTCCAGTTGGAGCAGGGTAAGGCCAGAGTCTTGCTGCCAAGCTTCTCTGTGGGTCCAGCCCTTTGCTGGGCAGCCTGCCTCTGTTTCCTCTGTAATCCTGGCTCATTCCCAAATCCTGCCCCCTTTTACACAAATCCTATAGCAACAGAGGGGTCGATGAGATGTGGTCCTGAATGTTCCAAAATGCAACCTCCCATCCGATGGCTAATTAGGCACTGGAGCCACTAATCTAATTTTAGCCAGTCGCTGCATTTAGTCCTAGTGGAATAAAATGCACTTTGAATCTCATTTAAAAGCCACTGAGATCCTCTTGACAAATTAAAATATGAAATTAAGAATATATTTAGTTTGTCTCTGCGTCATTAAAATAAGCCCTGCTGCAGATGAATCAAACCCCATGCCTGCACCTTTCCATTCTCAAGGCTGTGTTTGCTGCTGGAGTTCTGAGCTGTGTCCCATCACACTTGCAATGTCCAGCAAAAGCAACTGCTGTGCATTCAGGGGTGCTGTGGCTGCTGCTGGGGTGTAAAGAGTGGGAACGCAATGCTAGGAGGAGCAGAGCCCTCTGATGAGCGTGCGTGTGTGTGAAATATATTTTGGTGAGAGTTGGAGATTAAAACATAGAGATAAAACAGGCTGGATGTGGCTCTGGGCCGCCTGGTCTGGTGCTTGGTGACCTTGCACATTGGAAGGGGTTGGAACTAGATGATCATTGTGGTCCTTTTCAACCCAGGTCATTCTATGATTCTATGAAAACAGAGTGGGAACAGGCAATGCAAGATGGCAATCTTAATGGTAACTAAGCTTGTAATAGGAGAAAAGTATAAGTAAAGGGAGAATAAATATTGCTATCAACCCTATGCTTGATTGGTTCTCATTAATAACGTACCTCTTGGCTAAACTAACCTCCTTTACGCTTGTTAATATCCAGCATGGACAAAACAAGTAAGATTTTTATCTGGAGAGCAGAGCAGTTCTAGATGTCCTGCGTGCAGCATGCAGGAATGGCATGGCATCGCATCTGCAGCTAGATGGCACAGTCACCTCATGCAGTGCAGCCAATGTGCACCCTGTGCAGTGCCAGCTGGCTGAGCATCCCAGGGTGGTGGGTGCTGCAGAACACAGGAAGGTGCTGATAAATGCTTTTGTTGGGGAGGAAAAGCCAAGAGAGACTGTCCAGTTATTGGTGCTTTCCTTGGGAAATTGTGCTTGCTGCAGGTGGTGGTTTGAATTGGGTGATGCAAACCATAGGGATTCTGCAAGCTGTGGTATTACAGTGTCAGAATTTCACACGTGTAAGAGGAAAATAAGCAGGTTATCCATTTATTGGATGTGGTTGGGGGTCTGCTGAAGTCTGGGGAGTCCCTTTCCCATGAGGATGGGGCCCACAGGTGGAGCCACACCTTGCACAGGGCAGAAAGTGCCCTCCTGTAGCACCTTGTGAACACCTTTACCTGCTGTCAGGTCCATTCTTAGAGGAACTGAAGCAGAGACTGCATAGAGTTTTTTTCCTTTTTTTTTTCTTCTCATTGCTTTTTAAAATCTAGTTGAAAAAATAGAACGAATCTCTGAATTGTTATGGAAAGAGGAGCTCTGGAAGCACGTGTGCCTACTGCGTGTGCTTTAAACTCCCTGACATTTCAGCAGCTGCACTGATAAGCCGTGCTGTGCCCAGCACCACATCTGCTCAGCGCACCCTTATCGAGGATGGAGGAGCTGGCTGGGAGTGCACAAAGGCTGGGGGGCATCAAGGGAGGTGAGGGTAGAAACCATTCTGGTGAAATATCACAAAAATGGTGAATGGTGTTTGGGGGCGAGGGAGAGGGTGAGGGGAAGTATGGAGGCATCTGGGGTTGAAAAGTACTGCTGGATGTGTCCTGCCTGCTTTTTTCTCTTTCTATCCAAAGACTAAAGGCAGAGGGGGCAGATAAGCCTCACCTTTACAGCAAAGGCAGTCTTCAGTGGAAGAGATTTGTAAAAACTTCAGCCAAGAGCTGTTTCTATAGTATCTTGGCTATCCTCTGGTGCTGGAGGAATAACAGATCAGCTTTCCTATTGAATTAAAGGGCAGCAACATAAAATCACACTGAATAGCTACTTAAAGTATATATAATTAAAACAAATTATATATATACACACACAATACACACACACGTACACGTAGATTGCTCTGAAAGTAATCCCTCCTATTTATTCCCATTGGAAATAACACAGAACACAATAAGAGTATTTGATAGTGTTTTGTAGCTGAGAATTTGCTGTTTGTCGACACAGACCACCATTAGCTGTGCACTTTCACCAGTGGTGCATAAGAGCTGCATGCTGTGCTCATCAAAATCTGCTCCAGTGGAGGTGACCCACTGCCCACCACTGCTGAAATGCATCACTCACCCCTCACTGTGCTCGCACCCACTGTTTGGTCTCTGTAAACATTTGGCAAATGGTAATGAATGTCAGTGGGTGCCATCTTTTCTGTGTGGTGGAATTCAGTGGTACAGCTTTGCTCCATCCACTCTGCCACGTCAGATGTCATTCTGTCACACAGCAACAACATGTCATGGAATATTGGTGGGAAGGTTCAACCTCTGCTGTCATCCCACCAGTATCTGCCTCCAGCTCTTGTTGTGTCTGGTCCAGCTCCTTCACAATGAACACACACACCTACAGCTCCATCAGGTGCTCAGAACCCACCCAGTCTGAGCTTGAGTGTCCACCTCCTGTTGGTTAGCTTCTAGTGTTCACATATCGATGCTTGGAGGATGCTGCTGCCCAACTCTTCTCTCCCAAGTCTCAGCTCCTGATTTTATGGCCCTAGTGCAGAGCCCATTAAAGTTAATTAATGTTTCCCAGTGCAGAAAGAATTGCATCCCTTATGCAACAGGCATGAGGAATGAGCTGTCACTTCACCCCCAATATAGTTGCATGACTTCAGATGCTAATTATATATAAATCTGTAACTTGCTGAGCTGTTTGTAGCATCTGGGGTATAAAGGGTGCTTCATTAAATGAAGAAACCTCATAAGATTACCTGGGAGAGCAGAGAAATCTCTGTCCTGGTGAGTGTGCTTTGAGAAACATTTGTATGTGGTGCTGAAGGTGTTCACAGAGCAGGGTGCAAGGAACTGCCTGCAGAGTCTATGTATGTGCAGCCCAGGTGCCTCCACAGTGGAGTTTGTCAGTCTGGGTGCAGGTAAAACAGCTGTGCAAAGGTAAGGCTGAATGGTGGCACAGCTGTTAATACAGCAAATGTGTAATTACCAGAGATCAGCCTGTTAGTGTGGATAAATTACAATGCAAAGTCAGCATCTATTGATGCTCAGAGGAATTTGGAGGACCAGGGCTTTTTAAATATTGATTCCTCCACAGCTACAGTATAGTTGGCTCCAGGTATTAAAAAACCCTGAGTCAGATCCAGAAACCCATGAAATTGCTTTCCATTGTGAAATTTAAAAAGTTGTTAGTAACTTTGCATTCTGGTTTTATTTGCTTTCTGGGCTGTGAGCCTCCTCCATGTGCTTGGTTTGGGTTTTTAAGCCTTTTGCAGCAGCACTTTGGCTCCAGGCTGGCCAGGACTGCCCACTGTTCCTGGGTGCCACTGGCCAAACTGACCACATGCCTATGGGTGCCAAAGACTCAAGCAGGCATTGGCAAGAGCCTCTGGTTTGGTTGTGGGTGCCATATTTGGAGATCTTTTATGACCTTTGTAATATGTTTCTAGTGGTAAAACTGAAAAATGGACTTGCTGGTAACTGAGGGAGCATCATGAAGATTTGAGGTGTGTTTTAGACCCCAAATTTTTAAGGACTGTCTCTGTGAAATTCACTCTAATTCACTTTGATTGGAGATGCTATTAGAATAACTTGTTTACAGAATCACCAAGGTTGGAAAAGACCTTCAAGATCGTCCAGTCCAACTATCCACCTATCACCAATAGTGCTCACTAAACTATGTCCTTCAACACAAAAACCAAACGTTCCTTGAACGCTTACTGAAAGCCTTGGGTGACTAGCAGATCCTCAAAAGTTTTTCTCTAACCAAGATCCAGGCATGAACCAAGCTGAGTGGTGCGGTTGATACGGTGGAAGGAAGGGATGCCATTCAGAGGGACCTCGACAGGCTGGAGGGCTGGGCTCGGGTGAACCTAATGAGGTTCAACACGGCAAAGTGCAAGGTTTTGCATTTGGGCCGGAAGAACCCCAGGCACCCGTACAGGCTGGGAGGAGTGGTCCTTGAGAGCAGCTCGGCAGAGAAGGACCTGGGGGTCCTGATGGACGAGAGACTGAACATGAGCCAGCAGTGCGCTCTGGCAGCTCGAAAGGCAAATGGGATCCTGGGCTCCATCAGGAGAGGGGTGGTCAGCAGGGACAGGGAGGTGATCGTCCCTCTCTACTCGGCTCTTGTGAGGCCCCATCTGGAGTACTGTGTGCAGGTGTGGAGCCCTCAGTACAAGAAAGACATTGAGATTTTGGAAAGGGTCCAGAGGAGGGCGACTAAGATGATCAGGGGGCTGGAGCACCTCCCCTATGAGGACAGGCTGAGGGAGTTGGGCTTGTTCAGCCTGGAGAAGAGAAGGCTGCGGGGTGACCTCATTGCAGCCTATCAATACCTGAAGGGAACCTACACCCACGAGGGGAGTAAACTCTTCAAAAGGGCTGACAACAGCAGGACTAGGGGAAATGGATCGAAGTTGAAGGAGGGAAGATTTAGGTTGGATGTTAGGGGGAAGTTCTATACAAGGAGAGTGGTTAGGCCCTGGAACGGGCTGCCCAGGGAGGTTGTGGATGCCCCGTCCTTGGATGTGTTTAAGGCCAGGTTGGACAGGGTCCTGGGCAACCTGATCTGAATGTGTGTGTTTGGTGGCCCTGCTAGGCAGGGGGGTTGGAACTACATGATCCTTGAGGTCCCTTCCAACCCGGGCGATTCTGTGATTCTGTGATTCTGTAATTTAATGTTGTTGATCATACACTGGCACAGGTTGCCCAAGGAGGCTGTGGATGCCCCATCCCTGCAGGCATTCAAGGCCAGGCTGGATGTGGCTCTGGGCAGCCTGGGCTGCTGGTTGGCGACCTGCACACAGCAGGAGGCTGGAACTAGAGATCACTGTGCTCCTTTTCAACCCAGGCCATTTTATGGTCAATCACGGGAGTGAAGTCCAGGAACAGCTTCTCAGTAAGAATACTAGGGAGAAGGTGAAGCCCGTAAGTGGCTATAAGGTGGAATACAGGGGGGCTGTAAATGGGATTTGATGGCATAGGATCCTTCACAAGACTGGATTGGATTTAATGACCCGTGTACTGCTAGATGAAACTAATTAAAGGAATTTTTTTTTTTTTTTTTTTTTTTTTTTTTTTAGTGAAGTGTGAGAGACATAAGGTAGAAATTGCTAATGTATTGATTTTGATTGCTGAAGTGTAGAGAAGCGTTCATGTTCTGCACATGTGGAGCAATGTTGTCCCAAAGCAGACTAGTGCCAGGTACACTGGGCTTGACGAGCTGAATGGACTCAGCCAGACTTTGTAGCATCCCAGATATGCACTTTACAACGCTCAAAAGAGATTTTAAAAACCTACTTGAATATTTTCTAGAACAGCATGACTTTTTTCATATTCTCTTGCTATTCCAGGTACTTAATGTAAGGCTATCACAAGGATCACTGAACTATGTTGTCAACCCACTGCTGAGATACCTTATAGCAGACAGGAGCTCAGGAGAAGGAGAAGCATTGATTAGTTTAGCAAACAACATCTGGCACAGCTCAACCAGAGCAATGTCCTCTTGCTGGCGTTTGCACGAAGGTCTCTGGTGATCCAAGCACTGAGACAAACTAAAAATCAAAGAAAATGAATAAAGCTGTTTTTTTTTTTTCTTCTTTCCATAGCTAGAGGACTCCCAGAGGACATTGTTCTTTGTTTTTGCTTAGGAAGGGAAGCCAGAATGCTTCATTTAATGCCTGCCAATGAGTTCTGATGACTCTCATGATCGCTCAGAGTCCCCTGGTGATCTCAGCTGTCAGATACCCAGGGCTTGTTGCCTCTCAGTGAGGCACTCCTCAGTAGAGAGGAATAGTGTATTTATTTTTACTTTTCTTACTGCACTGGAGATTGGGTACTTGCCATTAATTGGTATCAGTCTAGTTATCTATGCTTTGTGGATTAGTAATTTGTTGAGATGAACCTAGTTTGGGAAAAAAGAAAGTTACTAACCTATTATGAGATGTCTTTTGGAAAAAAAATTACATTAATTCTGTAGGTTCACGTGTGTCCAATGCCTCTTTGAAGTCTTTCATCTGCAGTGGAGGAATCAAGTTATTGCACGTTTTACTGTGCAGCAATTAAGTTGTGGGATGTCACTGAAGATGTCCACTGATGACTCAGAGCATATCTCTTTTGTCTGCATTGATAATAAGCACAGTCTGCTGATGTAAACTTCTAGCAGGTGAATGTCCATCTCCAGACCACTCAGTGATGGGTGAGGAAGTTTTCATTCCCCACCTGTGGGGTTCTTAATCAGCTTGGGTTCTTCTCATCCTGGAGCCATCTGTATTGAAATATTAACATTGATGCACCTCTTGCCACTAATAAATGATGCTCCTTCTGTCGTTCTCTCCACTTCTCATTCTCTTCAATAAGCATGTTTTCCTAATAGCTTGATTAAGACTTAATGTAATCACATCATTAATTCCACATCACATGGTAGTCTGAATAATTCCTTTCCTTGGTTTAATTTCAAGATATTTTGACAATCAGATTCGTGATCCTTTGGCCTTCTTTCTTCTGACAATATTTTAGTTATGGTGTTGGTGGTCAATTTACTACAGCAGAGATTTTAGGAGGAAACACATTTGCAGTCTGTGTTCCCATACAGGGAGCAAGCCTGGACAGCATGGTATTCCTGTAGCTTCATCTTGGAGATGCTTTTCTAGGATAACTTGAAAATTGAAGTGCAGCGCTTGACTTTTCCAAAGTTGTTGGAAAGATGCAGCAAGTCAACAAGAAGGAGCAGTAGAAAAACTGAAAAATTAAAAGCTGACAAAGCGCCATCTTTCTCTTTCTGATGATAATGGAGTTTTCTTTGCCCACATCTTATGACTTAGCCAGGCCCTATCGCTCTGGTTTTTTCCCACAGTGTCTTAAAGCGGAGCTGTGATAGCACAAAGCTGGCACTTCTCAGGTGGGGCTCTTTCTGGAGCTGTATGGGGTTTGGGGACCTGAGCAGCCTCTTGCTGGAAGGGCTGCTTCTGCATTCACTGATGTACTGTTTAAATTTCAAATGTGTGTGTGTTCTTTGTTCCTAAGCTAATTTACTTTGATTTCCATAGGCTGGAAGCTCCTCCTATTATTTAGATGGCCACTGCATGCCCTTATGCTCTTGGAAATGTGTCCCTTATATATATTCTTTATAAATGAAGCAGGAAATCCTTACTATTTTCCTTTCCCAGTTTGTGGCAGGGTTGTGCAACTATAAATCATAGTGACTATGGAGGACAGGCTTTTCATTTAATGACAGCCCTAAGTCACTCTTCCTGTAACTCACGTACCAGATGATGCTTTCTGAAGATCTCTCCAATTTGAGCTGTAATGTTTAAAATCTAGGAACACATTTCCAGTAATACTCCGTTTCATATAGTTTTTATCTATTCTTCTGCTTGCTGTATATGTAACATTTCAGAAACCGACATTTCAGAATATGTTTATCACTTCTTCTGTGGCCAATGATTTTTAAAGAAGCTCACCATGGAAAGGAATAGGAGCATGCTTTCAGCCCCTGCTATGCATACATTCATAAGCAATGCACTGAACACATTTTATAATCCATTTTATTGGATTAGCCACGCCACTATTATCATCATACAGTCACCAGCTTTTTTTCCACATCTGTGTCACAGACTGAGCTGCCCTGGAACATGATATCCATCAAGGGCAATGGGACAATAGTGGGTAATGGGCCTTCTTTGGCTGCCCAGTGAAAGGGCAGCAAGCAGTAGGGCAAGCACTTCTCATAAACTTGCAAGTGATTTGCAGTAGTTTCTACTTTAATTAGCTGTATTTTCCTACTGCATCTAGCGTAGCAGTCAGAGCAGCTCAAATGCTTTCCTACTATAATAATCTGAGTCTCTAAGAAAGCCTAGGTAGGATTCAGCTGCTGTTTCATGATGTATGTTCTCCAACTGGGTTTGGATTGCTTATTCTGAGAGCAGCCTGCCTCCAGGCAGTACCTTGTCTAGATGCTGATCGTTCAGGAATGGTGCTAATGGGAGGCAATTATTGAAACATCAAAATGCTAGGAAACTTCTGGGAGCTTGTCTGAACACTTATTAAATAGCTTCTTCCTTTGAGGGCGAGAATCTTGACACAAAATGCTTCTCTTTATTGCCACGGTGCTGCAGCAGAATCCCCAAAGTTGTGTCTTGATATTTGCTGAAATACTTCTGCAGTTGGAAATGTCAGTAAACTTTGGATATGGTTAATAGATTCCTTGACTCTCCCAAAATGCTCTCTGTGGCTTTCTCATGGATTTAACAGGGCCTTTTTTTCCACACAGGATGGGAATATCTTGAAGACTAAGGAAAAGATAGGTGCTTGCTAAAATACTGTTGTAAGAGAAGGCTTCAGGCATTGTGTTATTTGGTGGCAACGTAGCCACGTTTTCTCCTGGAAAAATTCTTATCATGGGTTCCTTGATCACTACCTCATGATTTATAGATTTCTTCTGTGTGCTCTCAGTTCACCAGTCACAATTATCTTGAAACGAGTTTGAAGTACGTGCTGTAATCTATGTCTTCCCATGAAAGGTCACTAATATAAAATTCATCTCCTTCTAGAGGTTGGTTTACGTTTCCAAGAGAGGAAACAAAAACAGATTCTCT
The DNA here is from genome assembly GCF_019232065.1 of Centrocercus urophasianus. Classification (NCBI taxonomy): domain Eukaryota; kingdom Metazoa; phylum Chordata; class Aves; order Galliformes; family Phasianidae; genus Centrocercus; species Centrocercus urophasianus. The sequence continues at coordinate 49,788,474 of NW_024884586.1, forward strand.
TCACTGGCATTTTAAAGGCTGCACTTTGGCACTGCTGGAGAGGAGCGGAATTCATTGCCCACCTCACATCCAAGGACCATCATTGCAAACAGAACTGGAGGCTGGATTTCCTAGGGGAAAAAAAAGAAATCTCTCTTCTTCCTTAGTACTTCAATGGGTCTCCTTAAGGTTTCTACAGATATGAACAACACCTTCATTTTCATCTGTACTTATCCTGGAGACACCACTGTGTCTCACTTGCACTCACCTACTGCTATATCCTTTCCAGCTTCTCCAGTTCTTCCTCTGCATTGGGAATGAGAGTAATTAGGCCACAGTGAACACTTGTGCTGAGTTCTTCACCACTTCTGCTCATGCCCAACTCTACCTATTCCATAAGGAATATCCAATTCTCAGATGCCTGGGATATTGCACGGCAATGCAATCCAAATATCGCTTGGAAGGAAGAATGCTCCACCCATTGGAGGTCTTCTGGCTACTTCATGCAATTTGGCTGTTCTGATTAGTAATGATTGGTTCTGTAGAAAAGAGGGTATTTGGCTAGAAAGGGGAAAATTATCATAAATATGCATAAAGCGCATAGAGGGAAAAAAAAAGCAATTACTTTGGCTTTAAAAGCTAGAAACAGTTTAGCAGAACAGATGGGTTGCATAAATCTGGCAAAAATGAGGGCATGAGGGATTCGTGTGTGTGTGTGGCATGCAAGAAAAAGTAAGACCAGTGTCTGTGTGACAAAGAATTTATTGTACTTTGGGAATTGTCCATTTTCCTATCCTTTCAGAGTAAAAGTAGTGGCTGGAATCATTAGACAGAGCTCACCTGAACAGCATGTGCCAGTGTATGAAGTTAGCTATGAAACTCCCACCACCAAGTGGTTGTGCTTTAGCACCATAAAACTCTTCCTTTTCAGAATTTCTCTGTTCCCAGCAATGTTGTGAACACTTTCCATACCTCAGTCAGAGCCAGGTCATATTGATACAGACAGCGATGGAAACTTTGATAACTTAATGCTATTAGCGTGTTTCTTTATGTTAAATTTTGTGTTGTTTTGTCTCTGCATGTAAGCAAGAGTTATTAATCAGTCTGTATGCAAAACCATGTCCTAACTTCACTGAGAAGGCACAGGCTCTGAATACCAAGTGTTAGGCAGAAATCTCATCTCCGTGGGCTCTGTCAGAGAGAGGAGTGAGAGCAGGTTTGATGTGTGATTGGTAGGTGCCATCTTGTGCTCCTCTGGCTTGCAGTAACCCATGGGTGCCCAACTTGTTGGCTTGCCTGGGCTGCACTGAATGAAGAGGACTTGGCTTGGGCTGCATATACATCAGCTGCACCAAAAGCAATGCCCTCATGAAAAAAAAGTTAGCAAACCAAAAAACCAGTAGGACATATGACTGTGTTTTTATGAAACTAACACATCAGGCTGGCTCGATGGCAGCAGCTGAAATTCTTACTGAGTTCTCATGGTGATTGTCAGGGATTTTTGGTGGGATTTTATTCTTCCTGAGCTTCATCCATTAAAACTTAATGCCAGAAGGTGGTGATGTGAATAAGGTGTGATTGTGAAGAGAGGGATATCTTAGTCTGGAAAGAGAAGGCTGAGAGAAGTCTGACAAAAAGACAGGATAAAAGTCGAGTGCCCGCTGCACACCAGTGTGTGGTTGTTGGGAATGATGGGTGTGTGCCCAGGGCCAGGCTGGGCCACTCAGGTGGGGTATGCCTGCAATAACCAGTATCTCCATTTTACTCAGCTGGAGCCCACAGTAGTAACCTGTGCTGAAGTCTCAAGTTCATAGAATCATAGAATGGCCTGAGTTGCAAAGGAGCACAGTGCTCATCCAGCTCCAACCCCTGCTGTGTGCAGGTCACCAACCAGCAGCCCAGGCTGCCCAGAGCCACATCCAGCCTGGCCTTGAATGCCTGCAGGGATGGGGCATCCACAGCCTCCTTGGGCAACCTGTGCCAGTGCCTCACCACCCTCTGGCTGAAAAACTTCCTCCTCATATCCAACCTAAACCTCCCCTGTCTCAGTTTAAAGCCATTCCCCTTGTCCTATCACCATCCACCCTCACAAACAGCCGTTCCCCTCCTGTTTATCCGCTCCCTTCAAGCACTGGAAGGCCACCATGAGGTCTCCCTGGAGCCTTCTCTTCTCCAAGCTAAACAAGCCCCTTTCCCTCAACCTTTCTTTATAAAAGAGGTGCTCCAGCCCTCTGATCATCTTGGTGGTCCTCCTCTCCTGAGGACGGGGAAGACCACTGCTGGCCAGAAATCACAGTGGTTGGGTTTTGTGCTTATTACTCCACAGTTCGGTTGGTTTACAAATGAGCATGGCTTTTTTTTTTTGTGTGTGTATGTGTGTAAAAGTCAGCATGCAGTATCAGAGCAGCCTTACCTAGCAGGGACTGCTTGTTGCTTGTTTTGTGCAAGTCTGCCAACGTGTTTAGGAGTTATGCCATAGTTATGCATTCATTTTAAAACCCTTGCCATTTTGTTTGCATTCTTTTACTGATTATTCATTGGGTTGAGTTGTAGTTTAAGCATATAGAAGTGTAAGGGGACTGTTATTTAAGCATAATTCTATATTAAATTGTTTTAAATTCGATTTCATAGCTAAAAGATGTACATTCTTTTCACATGAAAGAGGCTCTGTAAGCAGTGAGTCTTTCTGTGTGACAAAATCTAATTCTACTACTAACAAGCAAATAGGTGGATTTTGTGTCCTATTGATCTCAGAATTACCTGACTGATGCCAAAAATCAATCCAAGACCTCTTCTGAGCAGTCACAAGACAGGATTCTTTTTATTAAGCCTGTCCATGATTTATAGTTTTGCCATTACTGTTAATGTAGACTTAAAATATCAATACTTCATTCTAACACTTTCAAAGTGGCATTGATTCTTCCTTATATAAGCTCCTTCTCTTGCATGGAGGGAACCCAGAACTATTTTTTTGAAGCCAGGTAGATAGGGTTGCTTCAGACAAATTACAAATGCCTTAAAGTAGTAAGCCTGTACAGCAAGTCTAATAATGGGCAGCATTTCCTGTAACCATTAGAAAGAAATGATGGACCCTATGTATTTTAAGGTGATTTCTCGTTGGAAATGGTGAGCACAGCTTTCTCAAATCAGGAATAACATTTCTACAGTGAGTTAGTGTAGAACCTAAGCATGAGCTCATGTGGAAGGAATTGCATCTGCCATACCAAGCCCATGGAAATAGAACTGATGTCTTAGGAATAAACTCTGAAGTGGTCTCTGCTCTCCAGGCATGTGCTATGTTGGCTGCAGGCAAAAAGATGGGCAAGTTTTCTTTATGAATGGGAATGATGAATACTGATACTGAGAGGAAAATATATGTCTTGCACTTAGGCTTTTCTTCCATTGATACCACGTCTATTTTCCTGGCAAATTTATGACACTGCTAAACTCTGGGAAATGGGAGAGAAATGAGTTTTGATCTTGAAAGTCTATGAATTGTCTCCTGTCAAAATCTCAGAGAGCTGAGAAGTCTATGAAGTCAAATGCAAAAGGGAATTTGGGTGACCGAGAAAAAGATTTGAAGAGCATCCCTTGACAGGGAAACTATTGGTAATATTGAGGAGTCAGCATGGGAATTGGTGTGGCAGGAACGTTTGGAGGTCTGTGGCTCTTGTTCCTAAGCACAAGTCTGAAAGGGCTTAAATTAATTCATGTTCCAGAAATTGAGAGCAAGAAATGTCTGATGGTATCTCTTATGGCCACTGCTGGAGACTGGGCTCAGCTGGATGGACTCTGGCTTTGACTTTTTGTGGTTCTTGTCCTCGTGAAGAGTTTGTATCCCTCTGGAGGAGAGGAGGATGAGCTGAGCTGGGCCAGGCCGTGTCGTGGTGCTGTGTCTCGTGGTTTCCTCCTAGAGAAACCCCCAACCTGAGCCCTCTGCCTTGTCTGTAGTCTGTCTGCTGCCGAGGTGAATTACTCATGTTAGTCACGATTTACAGCATGCGGCAATTATCCCACAATCTGCCTATGTTTTAAAAGTTAATGGAGAAGAAACTCTGGTTTTAAAAACCAATTTGAAAGCTTTCCAGTGACTCTAGATGCTTCAGCTGGTCACAAAGGGCAAATCCGCCAACCTTGCTGTTTGACTTGCATTAAGAATGAAGTCTGTGCACTTGTAAGTAAATGCCAGAGCATTCTGTGTTCGTAGCATCTTGTGGTCTCTCTGGATGAGATTCCCAGACCTACGGTGCAGTCAGTACCAGTGCCTGGTAAGGGGTGTGCAAGCCTGTTACCTTTTGTTAATTATGCTGAAATTAAACAATGACAACAGATGTCTCTCAGTCCTGGACTACAGCCACGCTTTGGTCTTTGCAATGGCCCTTGGGGACTCTGCAGCCAAGCCAGGTGTCTTTTAAGTAAAACTTTGAGGAGGAGGGGTGGTAGATGCCTTTAGGTTTATGTTGTGCAATGTCATTAGCAGGGACCTGCTGTGAGAAGTCTGGCAGATTATTTAAAATCCAGTTTCTACATGAGGCTACGTACAGCAGCAGAGCCTGGCTGTGTCTATATTAGATAATGGGACGCTGCACGGCACTGCGTGGGAGAAGAAATTCTCCTCTAAGAGCCATTAATTGGAGAATGTGAGAGGTATCATTGATGTTGCTTAATGATGCACAGAGGATTTAAAATATTTAGAATCTGTAAAAGCAAAATTAGATTATTTTTTACCCGTGCAATTTTGTATCTCATGCTTCAGGCATAAAAAGTATTTCACGTGTCATTTATTTACAATAAATTAAAAATCTATATTAAGTATTACACTGCTGGAAAAAAATCTATTATGAATGTAAAATTCTTGCTTTTGCTTCTTTGATGTGTGGCTATTCCTGCTGCATGCCATGCTTGGGCCCCAATTAGTATCAGCAGTGGTTTCCTGTGGCATATTCCAATATTTTAGTTTAGAATTATTTACAATGGGTTAAAATAAACTCTGCTAATTGGCTAATGTCTGTGTCCTGCCATGGCACTTAAAATTAGTGTCTGGGTACTAGTTAGTGACATAGCTACTTTTGTCATCTTTTGTCCTGCAATGCAGTGAAGAGATGAAAAAATGCTGCAGAGGATGAAAGCAAGAATGAATGGAGAGAGAATCATAGAATCATAGAATCACCAAGGTTGGAAAAGACCTAAAAGATCATCCAGTCCAACCATTTAAAGAAAGAAGAGGGTGTCCAAGCTGTGGCATGATGATTTTTGGAAATGGTAAATCAATTAACGTCTCAATGGATGTGAAAGTTAAGAATAAAGTTTATGGCCTGTAGATGCTCAAGGCTTACTTTTTTTTTTTTTTTTTTGCACAGAATATTTTACAGTTACTGTAGTTAGGTAGGACAGAGCAAATCTGAATTATTGCTGTAGCTGTGAAACTCGTTCCTAGACAGATTCGGAACAAATGTGATCACAGAACTGGAGGAAGCAAGAATAGTGCAGAACTTGGTGACTGGGAAAAGGGAAGTGTCCCTCCCATTTGTAGGAAAGAGAGGAAGGAGGACTAAAGGAACTACAGTCCAGTGAGCCTCACCTCTCTGCCTGGGAAGGTCATGGAACAGATCCTCCTAGAAGACATGTTAAGGCACAGGAGGGATGAGTTCATGGCTCCACCGAGGGGAGCCTGATGCACCTGGTGACATCAGTGGACAAAGGGAAGGTGACTGATGTCATCTGCCTGGACTTCTGCAAGGACTTTGATGTGGGCCCACAGTACATCCTTATCTCTAAATTGGAGAGGTGGGCTATTCTGTGGATAAGGAATTTGTTGGAAGGTCACAGCCAGAAGGTTGCAGTCAGTGGCTCCATGTTAGATGGAGGCTGGTGATGAATGGTGTCCCCCAGGCATATGGGTTGGGTCGGTACTCTCATCTTTGTCAGTGGCACAGATGATGGGATTGATATTGTAGTTGATTTGTGCATGCTGCTGGGTTTTGAGCTGATGTTTTTGAACAACTTTCTAAAGTGCTTCTGTAGTTTCTTTCCTGCAGAAATGGCTAATTTTTAATACCTGTTGTTGTGTGCCAAAGTTTGACTTTTGCTTCTCATATGCTTTTTTTGTATTGACAGACTCTGAATTTCACAAACAAGAATAATTTTATTGTCTTGAATAAATTCCTTGCAACCATATAAGTTCACTGTCTGCCCCCTCTTCCAAATCTTATCTGATGATGTCTGACAGCGTTTGCAGTATCTCATGCAATGTGTTGGTTTGTGCCAATATGCCATGCACCACTTGCTGGAAATTCAAATGGAAGTACAAGCTCGCTCTGTATTTTGTCTGTGTAAGGTACAAATTGCATGTCTTCCTATATATTTTTTTCCCCTTTACAGTTATAGGCTGTCTTTGTTGGGAATGTACAAAATGAAGTTCTTAGTGGACAATGAAAAAACACTGCAAACACAGAAGCTGTGCACAGTAAAAAGAATCAATACATTTTGAGCATATGGGTCGTATTAGAAAACCAAAAGCTGTCTTAGACTGAGGTCTAAATACATAATGTAATTACTTGGAGTAACTCAGAAATTTATGAGAATTGGATGGCGGAGAAGAAGGATGAAATTATTAATACTGGTAATGATGGAGAAAAAAATGCTAAAATGAAGCCCAAATAGGCAATTTGCTGAAGCTGGTGTGAACATATAGTGGAATACTAGGGACATCTATAACATAAAAAAGAATTTCTTGAAGGTTGTTGCCATTTGCACTGTCAGCACTATTTATTTAAAAACCTGCATAATCTGACTGTTGACAGCTCTCTTTTCAGAGGCTCAGCACTGTTGCTTTCTTCTGTGAATTGCTCATCAATGCAGGAAGTATATTGTGCTTTGAGGCTGGGAATGCTGTACTGAAAACTGCAGCTGAACCTTGGGGACATCAAAGAAATCCATATCCCCATCTGTTTGAAATGCTTGCAATTGAAAATACAAAAAGAAGGAGCCACAGGTCTCCAGGAAAATGAAATGGCCACCAAAATGTTGCCTGCTTGATTGGTTTGCCAGGGAAGATAGACTCGAGAAGGGAGGAGAGGATTCAGCAGCTCCTTGCAGATGGAATGGAGATGTTGGCAATTTCCCTCTCGCTTAGCTCCAAATTCGAAAGGCAATGAAAGCTTTGTTATTAGATGGAAGGAAAGGGGTCATCACACAATAAAATCATTCTTGTGAAGTGTCATCAATCTGGCCAGGAAAGTGTCTGTAATCAAAGCCTTTTGGGTACCTTAAATATCTGTTTTATCTGCCTTAAAAGTAGCGACCCAGTACACTGTTTCTGCAGGTCAAGTCTGGTGCCCTTAGTTTCATTGTGTAGAAGTGAGTCTTGGTGGTAAAACATAGAAATAGGGAAATACTGCTCAAAACATACAGTCTGATATCATGATTGCAGGAAGAATTGCAGTGTAGAGATGTATTCATAAAGTCATATGATAACTACTGGGTAAAAGTAAATGAAAGCTGGGAGTATGTGTTGGTGTTTGTGTAGACCAAAGGGAACCTCCTTTCCTGAGCAGTCTGTGGGAGTACAACATAACCTGAGAGGCTGTGATGCCCCATCCATCCCTGGAGGTGTTCAAGGCCAGGTTGGATGGGGCCCTGGGCAGCCTGGGCTGCTGTGAAATGTGGAGGTTGGTGGCCCTGCATTGGTGAGGGGATGGAGCTTTGTGATCCTTGAGGTCCCTTCCAACCCAAGTCGTTCTATGATGATTCTGTGATAACCTACAGATATAAAAATCACCTGACTTTTACAGACAAGGAACTTCTTCATAACATGTTTTCTCCGCGGTTCCAAGTATTGAACTGAAAAACATCTTTTAGAAGTTCATAGCAGACATATAGAGTGAATTGTGCTGTTATGCACAGCCATGTATTTCACATATGTTTCCTCCCCCACTTTTTTTTCTAATCTCATTGATGTGTGCATTTTACGTAGCAAGCATTTCAGTACCTTGTACATTTATATATGCACATATTATTTTATTTTCTGCAGATCCATAGAAACATTTTGATTATAAGGTGCCTCTACATGTCTCTAATTCAATGCTCTATTCAAAGCCTGACTAACTAAAAGGGGATCAATTGTTGTCATTTGGTTGCTTGTGTGTTGATGTTCATACTGATGCAAGTTAAAATTTCTGCCTCTTTGTCTTTGAGCTCCATTAAGGCCTTGTGACAGGAATGTGGAAAGGGTTTCCATCTTCTGTTAATTCCCTCCCCTCTGAGTGACAACTTCATGATGAAATGATATCTCAGTTTGCTAACTGTGTACTTTTCAGATCCTCATCACCATGTAAAGTTGAGTTAAGCGAAGTTAGGGAGCCATGGAAAAATGTACAGAACGAATTCCATAGGCAGGAATACTTAATTTGTGGATGAGTCTGCCACCAATTTTAATCAGTTCTCCATCACGTGAGATGTGAGCCAAGTGAAATCAGTTCCAGACAAGCCTAGCCCAGGAAGAAGGGCCCTAGGTGGGTTTGACCCAGAGGCAGCTGATGCTCTCTGCACACCAGAACAATGCTGCTCAGCTGCTTACCTTTGAGGCTGTGTATAGAAGACCAGATTTAACTCTGAGGCAGAACCAGGAAATGCATACCCAGATAATGTTTGTGGGACCAAAAACTGACTAGGTTTAAGAAGGGCTATGGTATCCATAAAACTGGTTCTGTAGTATGGTAATATCTGAGAACTGCAGTCGTTGATTTACAGGCCTCTTCCTGTGTCCCTACAGCTACTGCAGTGGTATTGCAGTCTACACGTGATTAAATCAAAGAGGTGGAATAACAATAAAGAAAACCAGGCTGATGCAGGCTTGTATTGTTGCACAGAAATTCCTTTAGGTTCATGTTTAGTATCATAGATCTGGGCTTTTCTGTTCAGCAGCTAATGAAGCTGAGGAGCTCCCCAGCTTCTAAGCACTTCATTGATCCTCAGTGATGGGACTTGGAGGGAAAAAAAACCCAAAACATTAAAACCCTCACATAGCACAACAAGCAATTATTTTACTGCAGTAGAGAATGCACAGGTTAGATCTTAGAGTGGCTGTGTTCTGTGTCCCCATAGTGTGCACATTTGCTCAGTTACTTCTGACACCTGGAGAGTTGAGGCAACACTTGTGAAATCCATGCACGTTTCCCCTTGGTAACAAGAACTACCAAAATACTTTCATGACTACATAGATTCATTGTCCTCCAGTTGTCTCTGAAATATCCAGCTTTCTTACTGGTTTAGAAGCTGCTTCAATACGTTGTGTTTGAGACAGCTGCCATTCAAACTGTCTTTCAGAGGGAGTTCTCCGAAGATCTTTGTGCTTATGCTGTCCAACCGTACATCAAGATGATGCTTGATAACTCTATTGCAGTTTCATCTGGTCGACACCATAACTTTTGATGAGGGAAACTGCTGACTAATTATGTTTTGTGATCACGAGGAGGGCCAAAATTAATTCTAGATTCCCCAGAACAATATCGCCTGGCTGTCTTTCATGGCTTAAAGAACCATGGTCAAGGAAAACACTCTCAGAAAAGTCAGGTATCTCCAGAGGGAGGTACCTAATCATATTTAGTGAGAAGCCGTATTGCTGCTCTGGGTAATTTTGCCTCTGTTTTGCTACAGTTCTGCCTATCTGGTGTAGTTTTTCATTGGTGTAGCCTTGAAGTGAATTGGCTCGAGTATCAGCATCATAGGGCTGGTGTGACCTGTCTGTTTTATAGTACATCCCCATCCTACAGCGGACGCTTGAGCTCACAGGTAAAGAAATCCTCTAACAGGAAGCATTCAGCCTATTTGATACTCCTGTTGGAAGCTCCAAATCAGTGAAATCTTAGACAGTTTTTGCATGCTTTGAATTCCATGCTGAAGTCCTTACAAGTTTCTCGTGCTCCGTGCTTCTGGAGGCAGAGCTTTCAGTCTATGTTAATTTAGGAAGAGGGATGTCCAGCCGTGCTTGCTGGCTGAGCTCCCAGTGCCTGGAGCCTGCCTTATGACTGCACTTCCCACTTTCTGCAGAATGGGAAGTCTGCTTTACTGACTTGCTTCTCATTTGCTAAGGCGCAGTGGCCCGGATCATTGAAATATTCTTCTGAAATAAAACACGACACTTCTACTGCTCGTGTCTTTGGGGAAGGAATATGAAAATAATCAATCCCGTTGTTTAGTGAACTGCTAGAAAGTGAGCAGCTAGCATAGCATTGAGCTTGATAAAGGAGTGCATCCACTAGTCCTCAGATCAAAATAAATCTCCAATATTGTATTGTTGATATTAAGCTGTAATGCACAACAGGCGCTTTATCACCTTTAAGGATGCGTCGTTTGTGGCTCAACTATACCCTGAAACATTCTCAAAGTATTGAAAAGAGATTAGCGACTGGCAGTCAGAAGGTTGTATTCAAATCAGGATGTAAAGCTTTTCGAGTTGTACTGGGCACTTCTAACAGTGCTTTATTGTGTCTGAGTATGCAGCAGAAAGTGCTGCACTGCCAGAAACCTGGTTTGTCTGGGTGTGCCAGAAAGTATTTCTGAGATGTAAACAGGCTGACAGCATGCTGGAGGATCACTGATTTCTCCCTGCTCACCCATCCTTCAAGTGATTCAAAGGCAGCTCCAAAGGTCGTTACGCATTGCTTCTGAATTAACTCCCTTGCCAGTTGCTTCTCACCAAGTTAACAGCAAAGGCAGCCTTTTCAGTAACGAGCCATTTCAGGCAGCATTTTGCAGGTGGCTGAGGAAATGCTTAGGGTTCCATTTTTTCAAGAAGTTCTTTGTTGGTGTATAGCTGGGAGACGTGCCTTTCAGGAGGGAAAGCTGATATGGAAGTCAACAACTTGCATCTCCCAAAACATGCTGTGACCCACAGAAAATTCCAGCTGAACTGGCAGGAATGACTCTGTTTGCACTTAAGTACCACCAAAGACTGGGGCAGGGTCACCATCCCTGGAGGTGTCCAAGAGCCATGGAGATGTGATGCTGAGGGATGTGGGCAGCGGGCATGGTGGGGTAGGCTGGGGTTGGGCTTGGGGATCTTGGAGATTGTTTCCAACCTGAGTGATTCTGTGATCCTAAATTTTAGAAAGAGCATTTAGAAATGAGCAGTTCAGATTGTTGGGAGATTGTGGCTAAAGCAAACTAGAAAAGCCTTGAGAGAGAGATTCCTTGCAAAGTGGTGATTCCTGCCCAGGGGTGTGTTGGCTGAGCAGAGGAGCACTCCTTTTAAACATCTGGATCTGCTGCTCCTCCTAGAAGCATGAAGAACAAGTGTTTTGCAAGTGAAGTGTTTATTTTGCTGGATTAAAAGCAGGCGTTGAAAAAGGACGTGGAAAGCAATAGAAGAGCAGAACGTATTTTAGGGACTCTTTAATCTGGAAGCAGAAGACAAAGCACTGCTTTATTGCTGCTCCTCCCAGTCTGTTGTGGGCTGTTATGACAACATTTAGATTACAACCTTGGCAGACTGCATCTCTCCTTGCTATTAGTACTGCCAGAGCAGTCTTCAAAATTGCTCCTTGCGGATCAAGTTTTTATTTAGGTTATTATGTCATTTGCAGCAAGTATAGGATTAAAATATCAGCTGGTTTTCCTGGGCCACCTACTGCTCGGTGTCTGCAACGATTACCAGAAAATTGCTTTCCCTCAGAGAAAGGGAAATTCTGGAGATGCACTATGAAATGTTCTCCCCTAACCAGCCAGTCTGCAGATGGCTTCTGCCATGACCACATGCACTCTGGCAGTCCTCCACTTTTGTTTTTAAATGTACCCAAGTTAATTACACGTTCATTATAAGCTCTTGAATGAAATCTTGATGGTTTGTGATCTCTAATGTTTGGAGACAGCTCAACTCCTGCATTCCAGGTTGTTTTCTTCTGTCTACCACAATTTTTCTTCGATTTTAGATAGATGCAATCAAGTCTGAGTCTGAATCAGTTTAATCGAGTCTGAGCAGAAAGAAAATGCTTTCTCCTAAGACACAAAAAATACTATTTCAGATCTTTCAAAACAAATGTTCCATTATTTTAGAATTGCATACTATGCATCATTACAAAATTTCCTTTTCTTTTTGAAGGTACTTTGAGCTCAAGTAAAATGAATTGTTTCATTTCATCTGAAATTATTAGAAATGATACTACTGATTTTTGTCTTCATTGTACTAAACCTGCATTTTAACTGAACTGCTAGAGATGTACTGATTGGTCAGTATAGAACTCTGCCTCTTGGCCTTGGATTTTCCTTACTGAATTACAATGAGCTCATTTTTTCTGCATGAAATTTTCCTGTACATTCTTCCTCACATGGAGTGATTTCATTCCTCATCTGCCAGGGACCATTGGCATTTGTTGCTTTGAAGGCTTTTATTTACCTTAACCCCCTTATAAACTCCCAGTGAGTTTTCCTGTGATGAATGTGATGGAGTAAAGCCAATTTTGTTTAAAGATGCAAAATGCATGTTCCATAGTACCTCTATTAAAACAGACATTGATCCTGAATTATAGGCCTTTTTCATATAGATGTATTCAGCTGGGAGGGGGAGCAGCTGTTTACGAGGGTGGATGGTGATAGGACAAGGGGGAATCGTTTTAAACTGAGACAGGGGAGGTTTAGGTTGAATATTAGGGGGAAGTTTTTCAGCCAGAGGGTGGTGAGGCACTGGCACAGGTTGCCCAAGGAGGCTGTGGATGCCCCATCCCTGCAGGCATTCAAGGCCAGGCTGGATGTGGCTCTGGGCAGCCTGGGCTGCTGGTTGGTGACCTGCACACAGCAGGGGTTGGAAGTGGGTGAACATTGTGCTCCTTTGCAACCCAGGCCATTCTAGGATTGCACAATGATTCTACAAAATGTGGACAGATCTAGGGCTGTATTGAATTTTCTGTGTTTGTGGGGTATCTATCTAGCAGTAGAGTGCTTTACTTTAAATACCATTGTCTCGGATTAACCAAAAATGAGATTGTGTTCTTTTGCAAAGCTGGACTGATTTATGCATGAGAAAGTCCTGCAATCCAGTTCTGAACAGTTCCTTGTCTCTAACAGTTGGGTGTCTGTTAAAACTAATGGATATTTTTATCGACTTTTCATAAGAAAATTTGGCTTCAGACATTCTAGCTCTATCTATTGACAGGCTCTGAGTTTTATATGGATACTTCCAATTTTTTTTTGCTGTGTTTTGATTGGGTTTTATTTTTTTTTATATCCCTCATTTGCTCTTCTGAGTTCCATGATCTTTTCTTAAGCTACTGTCCCCTTATATGCGTAACAGGATGTGGAAGAAATCAGGTGCGAATTCAGAAGGGCTTCAGATCACTCTGTGACTCCTGAAAGGTCCATGTTGTGACATTTCATGTATTGAGCCCCAAATCACAACCAACAGCTTGTGTTTGGCTGAGATAGAGCAAACAGAGAGATGTGCTCATTTGTACCGAAGTCGCTACCACTTGGCACGTGGTTCCAGCAATCTACTTGCCTCCATTCATTCCAACATGAAGGCTGTGCTGTTTTCAGTTGGACTCTTAAGAAATAACTTTTGTAGCACAAATTTCATTGGTTTTGTGCTCCTATCCACCTCACTTGTGTTCAACTTTCTCTCTTGGATTGTAGAACCCCTTAGAAGCTAACATTTCTTCTTCCTCTGGAGTTACCATCCCACTTAATCAAATGTGCTCATCCTTTTTTCAACAAAACATATTAGTCTCTTTAAATGCCTTATATAATAGCACACCAAGCACTGCAGAGATACTGGCTTAAATAAGCAGCTCATTTATTCTCTACAGTCGACAATAACAAGGGCACATAGAAGTTTTTGTTATCCTATACAGAAGTTATCAACAAACGAAATCTGACAAATTCAGGAGAATTGTATTTCTTATGTTATTGCATAGGCTACTTACAGCACTTACAGAAATCAGTTAAATTATGATCCTGTAAGATATTTTTCCTTGCAGAATTTTTTTTTTCTATAAATACTCAACTTGCTTGAGTTTGTCATCAAGAATGCTCTTGCAAAATGCATACAGATTTATAAACTCCTTGGCGTAAAACTCTCGTTGCTTTGTTAAAATTATTTATGCAGAGGTAAACAATTTTGTGTCAGCAGGTTAAAGGCCTGATCCACGAGGACTAGAGAACTTATTAAGCCTACTAAAATGCTACTTTGTCAGAATATATACACCAAAGTCCAAGGAAACAGTTCAGAAGCCTGTTGCAAAGACTGTAATGCCACAAATGATTATGGATTGCTAAGTACATCCCCACTGAATTTTTGAGGTGTTGTTTGGACTCAGTGGCCAATGATCAGTCCCTAAGCAGAAACCAGTTATCAGTTGCCTTTCTCAAAGGTGATAGGAATGCTGATGGGAACATCGATACATCCTTCTCCATCAATGACTTGGGTAATGAGGAGAACCCTCCTCTACTCTTTGGGTGACATCAAACTGTTCAGCCATGAGAAAGGAGTGTTGAGATCTTGACTGCCTTGCTTTGAGCTGAGTGATGGAGAGGATGTAGCCAGGCTCTTCCCAAAGGTGAACGCTAAAAGAAAAGATGCAGTGAAGGAAATCCCACGTGGATGTGAGGAAAAAATGCCCCTGAGGGGGTTGTGTAGGAGGCTATGCAAATCCCCTCCTTGAAGATTTTAAAAATGACAGAGCAAAATCTGGAGCAACATGGCCCAGCTTTGAGCAGAAGTAGTCTGGAGACCTCCAGAGAGCCTGGAAGTGTTTTGAGGACATACATCTGTGCTTAAATTATCTAGATGTGCTTGAGGGTATTCAGGTCTATGAACCATCTGACAGTTGCCTCCCAGGATGAGCTGAAAAGAAGCTTGGTCAGAAGCCCCGGGGAGTTTGAACTTTCAGATCTCAGCATCATAAATTTGACTCTTAGAAACTATGTTGATCTAGGGAACTGTTCCACAGCACCCTCTGGTTTAAACTAATCAAATGAGCAAGAATTTGGACAAGCGGGAAGATACTTCAACATACGATCACCACGCTCAATTCAGATTTGAATTATTTGAATTACTATTCACTATTTCAGTGAATGTGAGAAAAATGTGAACAAGATTACAGTCACAAGGACCATATACTGAGGTTGTGGCAGGTTATGAAGAGAAAGAGCTGAATGGTTCCCGGAAACAGAGTGGGATGCAATGCTTCACCTGCAGCTCAGTGAAATTCATTTAGGACCAGGTTTGTAAAGACTGCATGGTTGCAGCATGCCATCCTTCTGGAGACAGTATAGGTGGAACTGTATTAAAAAGGAAAAACTTATTGTCTACTGGTGTTGAGAAAATAGCACTCCATGTTCCCTAACAAACGTCACGTGGGAATGCTTTAAATTGAGAGCCTGATCTGGTGTCAGAAAATTGGAGTTATTACCAGGATCTGTTTTCAAATCCCTTTCATTATGGTGTTAGCAAAATGTCCTGCTTTACTGAAATTAAACCAGCAGAGATGTGCGGGTTGAATTCACACGGCTGTGGTGTGCAAACATGTTTTCTTCCATTGGTAAAAAACTAAACACAATTTTAAAAAATCAGGAAAGAAAAGAGGAAGGGATGAGGAGGACTCTGCTATGAAGAGCCCTACCGTGGTTCTTATATCCACCCTCTTGAGGAAGGGTGTGCTATCCTGCAGGGCATCCCGAGGAAGGAGTGGGTGAACACTGTGCACTGCTTCAGTCTCTTCTTGGGGCTTGTAAAAGCAATATAACTGTGTATTTTAGTGGTTTTGGAAAGGGAAGGCTGTCCCCAGTCCTGTGCTCCTGGAGATACACGTCTGAATTGGTTTGGTGTTGGGTTAATGCTGGATCCCCCATTGGAACTTTGTGCTGCTCTTGCTGGTTGTGTTGGATCTGCAGAAAGGGAAGAGCTTCTGGTTGGGTTGGACAAGTGGGCACAGAGACCTCATGCCTCAGTGCCTGGTGCTGTTTAGTTAGGTACCATTGGCCCCTCAACATATTATTAATAAAAAAATAATTAAAAAGTCTTTCTTATCATCCACTGAAAGGCAGCAGCTGGAAGCAGTTTTGGTGGCATTTGAGTCTCCCACCACAGCTATCATCCATCTGCATTACTGCTTTTGAATTAACACCTCTCTTATTGCTAAATGTTACCTCCATAAAGCATGGAAAACCAGTGTTGTAAAGAGTTTTGGGGATTGAAACACTCACCAGGCACTCCTGAACTTTCCTGCCAGGCTGGCCTATGTCTCGTTCCAGGTTGCAAATAGCCATCCTCCAACTGTGCAGCCACAGCTGCTATGTGTGTACTGTAGGACTGATTTCTGTGAGCTTGGTATGAGCTCCCTGGCACAGAGTCATGAGAAATTCCCTGGGAGATAGAAAGCACTTTGGCTCTATGCAGGACCTTTCTGTGCTTCTGGGAGCTCTGCAAAGATTGGCATATGATTGTCTCCTTTATTGGTGGGATATTCAGATGGAAATCTTTGGATAAAGCTAAAACCTTGCCATATAATGAAGAGCATACCCAAGGCTCCCCCTAGGAAACTGAGGCATGCAGAAGAGAGGACCTTCCCAAGGTCTGATTGTAAGACCTTGCCTGTGCTGGTTATGTTCCCCAAGGCCTAACCAGGCTGTGTCTTTCACCGTGATGCATAGCTTCTGGAACACGCATAGGAACAAGTACTCTTTATCTCCACTTTCCTCAAAGTCCTCAGTCATAAAATAAGCCAGTGCAATTAATTCCTCCCTGCTCAGCAGGTAGGCTTTAGCTGGAGGACAGAGTTGTCATCTCCTGGAGAACATGGAGAATCCCTACTCTTCCCTGACTGAGATGCTGACTGTATAACCATACTGCGGTGCTCAGCCCATGTTAGGATGGAAAAAAACATTCTGGCATATGGTCCAAATGCACTGGCGATGTGAATGATTAATTTTCTGAAAAGTTTGAGTGGGCTAAGGGTAATTTTGTGTAATAATTTGTATTTGAGAGTTGTCTCAATATTTCACATCTCTATTGAATTGGCTGTAATCCATCACTCTAATTGCCTCTCCCCAGTCAACTGGATTTATATGCTTGTCTCTATCATACTTAAAAGATTGTAGGTACAACCTTTCTTTCTTATTTAGATTAGACTTTTTTTTCCTACTTTTTGAAAGGTCACCATGTCCCTTTTCCCAAAGATGATACTATGCATCAATTTTAGAGCATTAGACCAGAAACATGGAGCAGTTTTCCTAGATTTAAATGGTGCATTAGTCCTGGTATGTGGAGCCCTGCTAATATTAATGTGAAAGAGTTTCAGGGTTTCTGTGGAGCCAGTGTTCTGATGTTACAAAGCAGCTCAGCTCCTCTGGTCTCTGTAGAGCCACTGCAGCTTTGTGTCAGCCCATGTGTTTGCCACAGGATCAGGGAAAGTGTCTGAGTGGCAGTGGCTTGAATTTAATGGGGAAAAGGAGGGAGCGTTTGCAAAACTGCTTATTGCTCACCCTACTTGAATCTGCTCGACTTTGAAAGGTGGTGAGCAGGTTTGGTTGTGTGGCTGCAGCCCTCGCATGGCCGCTCCTGAAGGAATACAGTGCTGGCTCATCCATACTGCCTTAATTTGCCTGCTGCACTGACATGAACCGCCCAGCTGTGAATTGATCTGACCATTACAGATGTTGGATTGGTTTGAAAAAGATCAATTTTAAAGATGAGCTCCTTTCAGGTAGCAAAACTTGCTGTGCACGCGGGGTCTGAGCAGGAGCGTGGTGCCCAGCAAAGTCTTCATGGCAGTAAAATGAACTGAAGTGTATCTACACTTGGGAGCTCGAGCAGCTCTCTTCCATCTTTCGAAACGAAGCCTCATCATAAGGACAATTCTACGTCATTTCTGTAGATGCAGGAGTAAACCCGTTGTCCCTGCTGTAATAAAGCAGTAGTTCTGAGGAGAGCAGTAGTCAGAGGAATTCTAACAGATATTATTTGTGGCTATTTTGTTTTAAGCAGTGGTTATAATAATATAATGGTTTCTTCCAGGCTGGACGTGGCTCTGAGCAGCCTGGTCTGCTGGTTGGCGACCCTGCACACAGCAGGGGGTTGAAAATAGATGATCATTGTGGTCCTTTTCATCTCAAGCCATTCTGTGATGCTATGAATTCCAAAATCACCGGATCCTTGCATTTGGCTTTTTTCTTTTTTAATATATTTGGAAAAAGTAACAGATTCTGTTTAACAAACCGTTAAACAGATAGTTTAGACTGTGCTGACTTATGTACAATTAATTTTATAGGTGAAAGTGAAATCAGTGGTAAAAAGGTAATACTGTTTTAATTTGTTACTGTCAGATGAGTAGAGAAAACTCAACCTCATAAATACTTGATGTGTCACTGCTACTTTTTCAGTAACAGAATGTACAGGAAAGGCTGTTGTGTAATATGTTTTCCATATACCTGAATTCACTAAGAATGTTTCTCATCCAACTCAAAGTGGCCAAACGAATACCATCCACGCCCTTACTGTAGGCTTTGTTCAGAACTTCATTTATCAGAACTTTTCTGCAGAAGTTGTACACTAGGATATCAGAGGGATTTCAGGTGCAGCCTAGCAATGGAGCACGGGGCTGGGATGGTGCTGGTGCAGGGTAAGGACACAGAGGAGCTCTTTGCTTCCCAGCTCTGCATCTCATTGGCACACAGCAGTCTGCAGACAGTGGCTTTCCTCATAGGCAGCTGCTGCTGGGACACAGAGCCATGCTAAGAGGCAGTAAAACCTGCAAATGAAGAGGAATTGCACTGTCCCAAGGTGGCTGTTGCCGTGTTTTACTACCTTTCAGTTAGAAAGTTCTTGCTGTTATTATCTCTAAATCTTGTATTATTATTATTTTTTTAAAGTTACCTTTTGTCTGCATGGAATGTGCTGCAGCCCTCCTTCTCAGTATGCTGAGTTACATGCGAGGAGCCCATCTCCTTTTCATGTGTTTCTCCCTCTCCCATCTTCCCTTAGAAGCTGTGTCACCAAATCTGGCCCTTCTTCACAACCTGACACTGTGCAGTTGGATTACTTTTTAAAAAGAGCAATGCTAAAGCAAGGGCTGCATTCCCCAGACATCACCAGCTCTCTGCAGAGGTGTGAATTTGCCTCCAGAATTTGCTACCCAGCACTCCAATTACCCAAATAACATTCCACATCTTTCCTTGTTCTCTGGGATCTGTTTAACCCCTCTCCACACAATCATTTCTGGCAGCGAGGCCAGCTAAGTGAGAGTTCTCAAGCATCTTTCTCTTCTGCATTTGCATTCTGCCTACATGCAGAGTTCTTGGTTTGTTAGTGGAATAATTCCCCACAAGACCTCTCCTCTCCTCTCCTCTCCTCTCCTCTCCTCTCCTCTCCTCTCCTCTCCTCTCCTCTCCTC